>NW_025920169.1:202788-399064 GCF_902686445.1 Sciurus carolinensis | reverse complement strand
AAATAGTAGAGGAGGGAACGCTCCCAAACTCGTTCTATGAAGCCAATATCACCCTGATACCTAAACCAGTCAGAGACACATCGAGGAAAGAAAATTTCAGACCAATACCTTTAATGAACATTGACGCAAAAATTCTCAACAAAATTTTAGCAAATCATATTCAAAAATATATTAAAAAATAGTGCACCATGATGAAGTGGGTTTTATCCCGGGGATGCAAGGTTGGTTCAACATCAGGAAATCAATATCACCATATCAACAGACTTAAAGTCAAGAATCACATGATTACTTGAATAGATGCAGAAAAAGCATTTGATAAAATACAGCACCCCTTCATGCTCAAAACACAAGAAAAAATAGGGAGAGTGGGAACATTCCTTAACATTGTAAAGGCTATCTATGTAAACCCATGGCTAATATCATTCTAAATGGTCAAAAACTGAAAGCATTCTCCCTAAAAACAGGAACAAGGCAGGGATGCCCCCTTTCACCTCTTGTATTCAACATTCTCCTTGAAACTCTAGCCAGAGCAAATAGACAGATCAAAGAAATTAAAGGGATATGAATAGGAAAAGAGGAACTCAAACTATCCCTTTTTGCTGATGATATGATTATATACTTAGAGGAAACAGAAATTCCACCAGAAAACTTTTAGAACTCATAAGTGAATTCAGTAAATTAGCATGATATATGATCAATGTTCATAAATCTAATGCATTTTTATACATAAGTGATGAATCTTTGGAAAGAAAAATTAGGAAAACTATCCCATTCACAATAGCTTTGAAAAAAATAAAATATTTGGGAATCAATCTAACATAAGAGGTAAAAGATCTATACAGTGAGAAATACAGAACACTAAAGAAAGAAATTAAAGAAAACCTTAGAAGATGGAAAGATCTCCCATGTTCTTGGATAGGCAGAATTAATATTGTCAAAATGGTCGTACTACCAAAAATGTTATACAGATTTGATGCAATTCCAATTAAAATCCCAATGACGAACCTTACAGAAATAGAGCAAGTAATCATGAAACTCATCTGGAAGATTAAGAAACGCAGAATAGCTAAAGCAATAATTTGCAGAAAAAATGAAGCTGGGGGTATCACAATATCAGAACTTCAACTATACTACAAAGCAATAGTAACAAAAATGGCATGGTATTGGTACCAAAATAGAAAGGTAGATCAATGGTACAGAATAGAGGACATGGACACAAAGCCAAATAAATACAATTGTCTCATACTAGACAAAGGTGCCAAAAATATGCAATGGAGAAAAGATAGCCTCTTCAACAAATGGTGCTGGGAAAACTGGAAAACCATATGCAACAGAATGAAACTAAACCCATATCTCTCACTGTGCACAAAACTAAAATCAAAATGGATTAAGGACCTCAGAGTCAGACCAGAGACCCTGCAGATTATAGAAGAAAAAGTAGGTCCAGATCTTCAACATGTCGGCTTAGGACTAGACTTCTTCAACAGGACTCCCATATCACAAGAAATAAAAGCAATAATCAATAACTGGGGTAGATTCAAACTAAAAAGTTCTCTCAGCAAAGGAAATTATCAGCAATGCAAAGAAAGAGCCTACAGAGTGGCAGAAAATCTTTGCCAATCCTACTTCAGATAGAGCACTAATCTTCAAAATCTATAAAGAACTCAAAAAAATGTACACCAAGAACACAAATAACCCAATTGACAAATGAGCTAAGGAAATGAACAGACACTTCACAGACACTTCACTTCAATCATCAAACATATGAAAAAATGGTCAACATCTCTAGTAATAAGAGAAATGCAAATCAAAACCATCCTAATATTCCATCTCACCCCAGTGAGAATGGCGATTATCAAGAATACAAGCAACAATAGGTGTTGGAGAGGATGTGGGGAAAAAGGTATACTCATATATTGCTGGGGGTGCTGAAATTTAGTGCAACCATTCTGGAAAGCAGTGTGGAGATTCCTTAGAAAACTTGGAATGGAACCACCATTTGACCCAGCTATCCCACTCCTTGGCCTATACCCAAAGGACTTAAAATAAGCATGCTACAGAGATGCAGCCACATCAATTTTCATAACTGCTTAATTCACAATTGCCAGATTGTGGAACCAACCTAGATGCCCTTCAATTGAAGAATGCATAAAGAAACTGTGATATATATATATACAATGGAGTATTACTCAGCCATAAAGGAAGATAAAATTATGGCATTTGCAGGCAAATGGATGATATTGGAGAATATCATGCTAAGTGAGATAAGCCAATCTCAAAAAACCAAAGGATGAATGATCTCTCTGATAAGCAGATGATGACACATAATGTGGGGCTGGAGGGGTTAGTGTTAGCTTTAGAGATAGGATTAGGTTTAGGGAGGGGGGCAAGAATGGAGAAAGGAAGGACTGTGTAGAGGAAAAAGATGGGTGGGAGGGGTGTGGGTAAGGGAAAAAATAACAGAATGAATCAAACAATATTACCCTATGTAAATTTATGATTACACATATGATATGCCTTGACTCCATGTACAAACAGAGAAACAATATGTATCCCATTTGTTTACAATTAAAAGAAGGTGAATAAGAAATTGGAAGGCAACACTCAAGAAGATATACACATTGCACATAAGAAGTTTCTGAACACCAAATCACAGGGGACAGCAAATTAACCCCACATATATGAATGAACAAAAAGCAAAACAATCAACACCAATTGATGACAAAAATGAGGAGCAAAAGGAACTCTCCCACATTTCTAGTGGATTCAAAAAAACAGTTGGTGGTTTCTTACAAAAGTAAACACAGGCTTATCTCTGTCACAAAAATCACATTCCAAGTGGATATCCAAAGGAGTTGAAAGCTTGCATCCACACAAAATCTAACACAAATGTCCTTTGTTTCTTCTTTCATGATAGCCAAGAACAGAAAGCAATTAACTCACCCATTCATGAACATTTTCTTGTTATTAATAAAAACCCTGACATATTTGCAAAATGGAGTATTGCTTGGCAATTTTAAAAAGTCAAAAAATTAAACAGACTGGTAAAGGAAAATAGCTGGTGTGAAATTCCAATCTGGGTGATTCCATCTCTATGATGTTATGCAAAATGCAAAGCAAAAGATGATAAAAATATTAGTGGTGGAAGAATGGGAAACTTTTGGGTGATTTATCTATTCTGTAAGATTCTATAATGGTGGATATTGAGAACTATGTTTTCATCATAACAAAATTACACAACTACTTAAGAATTGTATTATATTTTTAACCTTATATTAGTGTGTCAATGGTAACAAATTTATCAGAGATATGCAAGATTTAAATCACAGGGGAAACTATATGAAGGAATGCCTATGGGAACTTGGTTGTATATGCTATATTTTTCTGTAAAATAAAAATTACTCAAGAAAGCATATTATGAACAAGCCTTACCCACTTAGATATCACTATGGGGAGAAGGAAAGATTCACAGCAACTCTCTTGTCTCTGATGTATTTCTTTTTCAGGTTTTTGTGGTCCTGTCTAACAATGCTTAAACCAAATTCATTTTAAAGATTTTTTCTTCTTGCCATGGTGGCACATGTCTGTAATCCCAGGGACTTAAGGGGCTGAGGAAAAAGATTCATAGTTATGAGGTTATCCTCATCTAATTAGCAAGACCCTGAGCATCTTAGCAGAACCTGATCTCTAAAATAAAAGTAAAAAGAGCTGGGGATGTTGCTCAGTGGTTAAGCACCCTGTGTGTGTGTTGGGGGGGGAATATATATATTATATTACAGCAAACAAAACATGTTATGAAGGAAGCCAATATTTTAAATCCCTAAGGAACCTGAGAGAGTCTTTCATCAAACAAGAGTGACCACTTATTTCTCTGTTCCAAAACAAGTGATTCCTTAGCTCATAAGTAAAACCTGATCCAATGGGAATTTAACCCACCTCTGCTTGAAAAGAAAATGCTCTGAGATGTTTCTAAATATTCCACTTCACTTACAGCATAGTATAAAAGATGGGAATATTGTACCCTTGCTTACCTGAAAAAGCTTGAGTGGGAATTCAGCAAGAACATTGATGTACAGAGATGTAGTGGTACACACCCAAGGAAATATAAAGTGGGGCTGATATTATGATGAGACACAGAGTTTGTGGTCTGAAAAGTATATAGCAAGTCATGTTGACAGGAAAGGCTTTTTCTGTAGTTTGAAGTAAAGAGGGAAGGAGGGATATCTGGCTAAAATACATTGCATTTACCCACCACAACTCATGGAAGAGCTGTAATGGACACAAAATGGAGAAATTATCTCCCAGCTCTGGCATGGGACATGTACATTCCATGCAGTGCTATCTTGAATAATGAGGACATATCCACTTAAAATTCAACCCTTACTCCAAAGAGTTTAATGCTTTATGCTTTGTATATAACCCTTGCTGCTCTATCATTACAACTTATATTTTAAATGGACATGTTTCTGTACCTTTTTTTCTCCCTGATGTTCCTTAATCTCTCTTCCTTCCTAATCTCAGGAAAAACAGGAATATTTTTCTTCCCCATCATAGGAAAATCTCTCTGTCCTTGAGCACACATCCACCATTATAACAAAGTTATCCAGATTGTGGGGCAGTACCAGAAGATCTCACACATTACTGTCTCACAAATTAACCAGTGAATTACAACTGCAGACAGAGAACACATGAAATGTAGACTCTTAGTTATCTCTTTAAAAGTTCTCTGTTCCTGTCAATTTGTAGAACTACAGGCTTTGTGACACAAGTCCCCATTGCTTCTCCTTTTCTAGCAAAGCAGTAAACCTTTTTTTCCATTTTTCTCAAAACCATGTCTTTATTATTAGATTGGCATCAGGGACAAAGATTGAGCTTTCAAACACAAGAGGGAGATGTGGAGACCACTAACATGGAGGACAAGTTGGGGAACCAGATTTTCTAAGCAAGAAATTAATCCCTTGATAAAGTGAAGAATGGCCCAATGTGGAAGAAGTCCCCTTGAACCTCCCTGGAAGTCCATGGAAAATAATTCCAATATTCTGTGAATTCCTTCCTTTTTCATTCCTTTTATCTCTGCTTCTTTCCTACCATGCTCACATATTCCCTACTTCTCTTCCTTCTTTCCTATGCAGCACAAGATGTCCCAGGTCACTCTCCATATTTTATTTTCTCAACAAAGGTATTTATGTATTTTGGTACCAGGTAATGAGCCCAGGGGTGTTTAATCACTAAGTCACATTCCAAGCCCCTTTTTAATTTTATTTGGAGACAGGGTCTCCCTGAGTTGCTTAGGGCTATCTAAGTTTCTGAGGTTGATATTGAACTTGGGATTCTTCTAACTTGACCTCCCAAATCACTGGGATTATGGACTCAATTGAGGTAATTAGAATTCAAATTTCAATGAGATGCAAATTACTGCTCCTTTTCTTTTGACACTGGAGCTCCAATGATAGGGGGAGAGTGGGTTGCAAATTTCCCCTTTTCAAATGAATTCTATCAGCAAAAATTAACATGGATTCAACCCCAAATTCTAATGTTTTCAATCAAGTCATAAGCACAACAATGAAAAGAAAACCTGACTAGGAGACTCAGGGCCAATGGCGGCTGTCTTTTGTCTTCACATGTTGGTTTTCCAGTTGACATTGTGGTTCACATGGAAAGTGCTTAGGTGTGGAAGTCTGCTGCATTGGCAGAGTCTGGGAGTGTGTCCAAAAAGGCTCAAAATTGCCAAGGAACAGTGCAGTTGTCATTTTGAGTTTCCTGCCACTGCAGCCTGGTGCACATTGCCTAGCTGAATCAGTTGCAGAAGAAATAGGTTCAGTAGCATACTCCTGAGAGAAATGTAACATATGAACTAATGAGATTTGAATGATGTGAAACAACATGTACTCTTAATAAATGCAGGTAACTCGAGAAGCACTGCTCCCTTTGAGTGCAACCCCCTGCTGAATAGTGGCATTGGCAACTACTTGCATATGAAACTGGTACTACTTCAACAGTATTGATTCCATTGATTAACAAAGGAGAAAAACAAGCTGAGGATGGAAATTTGGCATCCTCAGAAGTGTTTTGTCTTGTTATTTTCTTTTTCCTATCCCTCAGTGCTGGGGACTGGAACCCCACACTTTCCCCTTGTAAAGAAACCTCCCTATGGTATGGGCTATATCATCAGCACAGGAACAGATCTTTTAAGGTACATACTTGATCCCCTCAGGTTTTGTGTATGTGAAGATCTATGTAGAGAAGCAACCCTAGACAAAGTCAATCAATGATTAAAGAATTCTTAATTCTCCTTTTCACAACAATCTTTCAAGTAACCTTTTTGCATTTCAAAACCAAGAGTCTAGGGGTGTGTCCTGAGGGAAATAATTATCCTCTCTTTACTTAAGGAGGAAACTGTAGCTGATCACTGAGCAGAAAATTACATAAGTGATACATGAAAGAAAGGGCATGAGGAGAGGCAGGACTATGTGGGTATTAGATTATGCTCAGGTTGGTAGTAAGAAAGGAGATCTTGGGGATCATTCACCATTGCATCCCTAGCCATTACATTCACAATCTACTGACACCTTCCTAGATCTTCTTTTTCTTACTTTTCCTTTTCGCATTTTACCTTGGAAAATTCTAACCAGTAGAGTGCTGTGCAAAATGCACAAGCCAGTGCTGGTTCTGGGTCTTGCCTATCATCTCAGGTAGGAGTGAGTTAGAGGAAGTTGTTTCTCCTGGAAAAGACCAGTTTACTTCAATGAGGGAATGCCTCATCAACTTAGTCAGACAATGTCAGGAAATATAAACAGACAAAGGCACGAGTTGATGGCTCTCAGGGTCTGGGTCCCAAGTACCGATATTTTCTGGCAGAAAGGAAACATTCCTCATCCAATTTCATTTTTCCACTCCATATGTTTGCAGGTGTTACTCTCAAGATTTATTACAGTGAGATAAGGACTGAAATTCATATCTCAGATCTCTAAATTATTCAGTTGCCTTCAATTCCACTCCGGACAATGACCCACTTGGTTACCAGTGCTCCTGAGACATGAGAGATAAAATGGGAGAGCTCCTCTATCCAGGAGGAAGGGGCAGGCATCGGGCTGGTTAGGGGTGAATGGCTTTGGGATTCCAGGCTCTGCTTGGAGAATGCACTTGTTTTCTCTCTTCAGAGGGTTTTTCTGTCTTGGAAAGCATGGAGTTTGAGGAGTGGCTCCTGTGACATGGCTCTTGCAGCACAGACACAATCTGAGAACACAAATGAAAGGCCTGAGAGCACAATGACTTAACAGTTCCCATGGCAACCAGAGACGCTTCCGCTCCTGGTTGCTTCAGGCCAAGATTGAAAACAAGCACAAGCTCAGTTGTGATGGTCAGAGGAAAGATAAAGGGAGTGAGTTCCAGGGACCTGGGGTTTTCAAAAATGTAATTCTAAACTCATTGGCCAGGAGAGGAGGAGCTAAGCCGTCTGCAGGTCTCAGGCCTGTGCTTGGTGGATCACTCCATCTCTAGGCAGGACAAGAAACCCCCTAAAGCCTGAGAGCTCACACTAAAGTCCAGTTTCACTAGGTGATGCTGTTCTCCTTTGGCTGCACTTGGCATCATGACAGCAGGCAATTATACCCCACCAGGTCCAGTGGGTCAGTTTGGGCAGAGGTGTGCTTGGTGGAACATGGATCACCAAGCTGAGCACTGGCTCCAGCAGTATTTCCTCTAATCCCACTCCTCCAGAACTATGGAATATCCTAGTCAAGAAAATTGTCTAGACCCCTAGCAACCACCTGAATGATGACTGATGAGAGCTCAGGGCAGTGAGGCATGCAATGAGCATGGTGACTTTGGTGATCTTTGATTACAGACACTTCACACCCATTGAGGTTATTTGCTCCTCCTTTCCAAGAAATTTTAGAAGAGAGCGGGAACCTGGGAAGTGGGTCTTCCAAGTGAAGGTGGGTGGCTCCTCTGATGGCTAATAAGGAGAGGAGGGAGTCATTCACTCAGCATGTTGGACAGAGGCCAGAACGGTGCTTACATACAAGGAGAGATGTTATGGGCTCACTTCACCTGCAAGGCCACACCTCTTTGGCTGCTGCCTTACAACTAGGCTGCACTCAGAAATTTACCTGTTGGTAATTTCCAGGTTCACCTCAACTCACCTTGAAATGCAGAAATATCTTTCCTATCTGTGTTCACACAAGTGTTCATTCTCTTGACCAGACTAGTGCCTGTCTGGCACAGAGCCCTGTGGGATATTGCCATGAGTCCTCTTACCATCCCCAGGAGGATGCTAACTACAAGTCAGTGGATGATATTAGAGCCTGTTCATGGCTTGATGAGCACAGCATCACAGGGCATAACAACAGATTTGAACATGCACCCTGCTGAAAGGGCAATGGTTCAAAGTTTCCAAGATGAATACTCAAAGAGGGAGAGCAAGGACATTGGGTGTCATAGAAATTAGAAATGTGTTGGTTCTGAAAGCCTACTTCAGTGAAGAGACATTCTAAATCTAGTCAGCCTTCATTGTCTACCCACAAATTCCATTTCACTTCTTCAGTTTCAACATACTCTACAAATAGAGGAAGTAGTACTTGTCAATTCATTCTGTAAGCAACCATCATTATGGACACTAATTCCCCTTGCAAGGACCTCAAAATTTCCCCTTGCAAAATTCATGGATCTTTCTTATTGCTTTCAAGGGACAGCTAATTATACATAAGCTGATTCATATAGTTTCTGGCACAAGAAACATGGGGAAAGGCTTACCTTACAACACAGCCCTTACACACACTAACTACAAATTAAATGAGTTGAATTTGAAATAAGCAGCACTGAACCCAGCTCTCAAAATAAAGACTGCACCACAATATCAGAAATGTAAACACAAACAGCTGTGCTAAAAGGCGAACATGAAGATACAACATGGGCAAAACCTGAATATCAAAACAGGCGTGGTTCAAGAATATCCAAATGTGGGATAGGATTTCCTGATCAGGAAAAGCGTACCACAGGCATTGGGAAATTCTCAAATCCTTTTTATTTCTTTTTTTTTTTTTGGTTTGCTTGTTTGTTTTTAAAATAGCATTTATTTTTGAAATGTTAATGGGTGCATTACAAGAAAAATGATAACACAAGCAAAGAACAAATTCATCCAGTCACAAGCAGCTTAGTTGTATGTGTCCCTCCAGGTCATGTGTATATGTACAAAATATCCCATTTTGTGCAATTTAGATTGTAGTGTATATCATGCTTTTCCACACATCATGAATATTCACCAATTCAAAATCCCAAAGCTACATGAGTATTTTTGATAACCAAGAATACAATATACCAACTCAATCTGTTATTGTTTCTTGGGGACAAAAATTTCACTGAAGACAGAAATGGCAACACCCTCTAGATAGACATATTGGCAGAGTTACAACTAAAATAATGCATTATCTTAATGCTCAATATAAAATGAGACAAAGCAACAGGATACACCAAGCTTGTTTCATTACCAGATTTCTACTACTAAAGTATTAGCAAAAATGCATGTTACTAATGAATTAAAGTTTTCCTATTGTACAGTCAGATGATGCACACACCAGTGGCTCACATGGAAATGTCAATCCTTGAGCACTTGGTCCCTTCTATCCCCCTAAGAACCTGTGTGCCCCTCTGCTGCCAGCCTAACGAGTAAGTACTGATACACACTGCCCAGAGACAAAGCAATTCCATGTCCCAGATGCATCTTTTCTATCAATTATAACAAAAAGTTATTTACATATTGGCTAATTCACTGGCTCTACTTTCCTTTTTATTTTTTGACTTTCTTCTACCCATTACCAACCTGCCACTTGCCTAATGCCTCTGTTTTCATATTTAGGTGGGAGTTCTTACAAAGAAGGGCTCATTTGTCATCCCTTACACAGAAAAAAGAAATCAGTTAATGCCCAGATAAGTGGTAAACATGAGAACAACATATGATTTACCCACTTCTACACTGCATCTCTTGAGGACATCCATCAAAATCAACAAGAGTCTCTACAAGTGCTCCATACCTTTTCACACTGAAGCTCCAAGGATAGTGAGAGTGTACATCATAAATTCCCCCATTTCAACTGAATACTATCAGCAGAAACTAACATGGATTCAACCCTAAATCCTACCATTTTTTGTCAAGTCATAAGCAAGACAGTGCAAAGAAAAACTGACTAGGAAACTCAGGGTCAAGGGTGCTCAAAAAGCCTCAACTTGGCAAGAGCCAGGGAGGTGTCAAGCCAGTGCTGGTACTGGATCTTACCTATCATCTCAGGTAGCCAGATGATTTCAAGAAATATAAACAGGCAAGGACAAGCGGTGCTGGCTCTAAGGGTCTGAGCTCTCAGGACACATATTTGATAGCAGAAAGGAAATACTGAATCTTTCTTTTGGTATGTTTTAGTTTTCACTCTCAAGATTTGTTACAATGAGAAAAGGGCTGAAATTCATATCCCTGATCTCTCAATGATTCAGTTGCATTCAATTACACTGAGGATAATGCCTCACTTGGTTACCAATGCTCCTGTGATATGAGAAAAAAAATGGGAGAGCTCCTCTATCCAGGAAGAAGGGGCAGGCATTGTGGAGTTCAGGTGTGAAAGGCTAGAGGATTCCATGCTCCAGATGGAGAACGGTTGATTTCACTCTCCAGAGGAGTTTTAGGAGCCTTGAGCAACATGGAGTTTGAGGAGTGTCTCCGGTGACCTGGTGCTCGCCCCTTAGATTCCGCCTGAGTTCACAGAGGAAAGGCCTGACAGAAACAGGGCATCACAGCTCCCATGGCAACCAGAGAAGCTTCTGCTCCTGGCTGCTTCAGACCAAGATTGAAAACAAGCACCAGCTCAGTTGCAATGGTCAGAGGAAAGAATACGGGAGTGAGTACCAGGGAACTATGGTTTTCCAAAATGTGATTCTAACCACTTAGGCCAGGAGAGCAGAGCCCAGTTGTCCATGGATCCCTCCAGGACCAGGAAGGACAAGGAACTCCTCTGAAGCTTGAAAGCTCACACTAAACTTCAGGTTCATTAGGTTTTGCTGCACTAATTTGGCCTACACTGGGCATCATGACAGCAGGCAGTTATCCCCCACAAGTTCCAGTGGGCCTGTTTGGATGGAGGTGTGCTTGGGGACACGTGGATCCCCAAACTGACCACCGGCTCCAGTGCTATTTCTTTCCTAACCCTCACCTCCAGGACTGGACACACCCGGAATATCCTAGTTAGGAAACAAGCCCAGGGCCCTAGCAACCACACCATATGATGACTGATGACAGCTGCTCATGTCAGTGGAATACGCAGTGAGTATTCTGGGTTAAGTGATCTTTGAATTGGGACACTTCACACGCAATCTTGCAGGTTGCTTCCTTTTTCCTAGAACATTCAGTCTGGTGACATCTGGAACCTGGGAAGTAGGTCTTTTCGGTGAAGGCAGATGAATCTTCTGAAGGCTTAAGTCATGTCCTGTGAGTCCTTCACTCAGGATGTTGGACAGAGCATAGGATTGTGCTGACTTGCCAGGAGAGATATTCTGTGCTCACTACACCTGCAAGTCCACACCTTCTTGCCTGTGGCCTTACAAACAAGATGCACTCATAAATTTACCTGATGAGAAATTCTAGGGACACCTGAACACACCTCGAGATGCATAAATGACTGGTCTATCTGTGTTCACACATGTGTTCTTTCTCTTGACCAGACTAGTGCCAACCTGGCACAAGGTCCTGTGGAAAATTTCCACCAGTCCTCTTAACAGCCCTGGGAGGATGCTGATTACAAGTCAGTGGATCATAGAAGAGCCTGCTGATGGCTCAAGGAACACACAGCATCACGTGGAATAACTCCAGATTGGAACGTGCACCATGCTGAAAGGGCTAAGATGAAAAGCTTGCAAGATGAATATTCAAAGAGGGAGAGCAATGGCATTGTGTTGGCACTGAAAGCACAAGGCTGTTGATGCTGAAAGCCTACTTCAATGAAGAGACATTATAAAACTATACAGCCATCATCGTCCACCCTCAAATTCCATGATATGTCTTCATATTCAACATACTCTACAAATACCGGAAGTCGTACTTGCAAGTTCATTCTGTAAGCATCCATCTTTACAGACCAAAGTCCCCTTGCAAGGACCTCAAAGCCCTTGCAACTCATGGCTTTGTCTTGTTGCTCTCAAGGGACAGCTGATTAGACACATGCTGATTCATAGCTTTTCTGGCACAAGAACCATGAGATAAGGCTTTCTTTAAAACACAACACTTATACCCATGAACTACCATTTAAACGAGTTGAATTTGGAATATGCAGCACTGAACGCACCTCTCAAAACAAAATTGCACCACAACATCACGAATGTAAACATAAACAGCTCTGCTAAGTGGCAAAAGTAAAGACCCAAAACCTAATATCAAAACAGGAGTGGTTCAAGTATATCCAAATGTGAGATCGGACTTACCAAGCAGGAAACTTGTACCACAGGCATTTGAAAATTTTCAAATGCTTTTCATTTCTTGACTTGCTTCTACACACCACCAACCTGCAACATGCCTAATCGCTCTGGTTTCCTTCATTTGGTGTGAGTTCTTGCAATGAACGTTTTTTTTTTCCCCTTGTCCTACAAAGAACAATTCAATATTTCCCAGATCCCTGGTAAACACGAGAACAATATATGCTTTTCCCACTTCTGCAGTGCTTCTATTGGGGACATCCATCAAAATTAACAAGAGTCTCTACAAGTGTTCCCTTCCTTTTGACACTGGAACTGCAATGATAATGGGAGAGTAGGTGGTAAATTCCCCCTTTCTCCTGAGTGCTATCAGCACAAACTAACATGGATTCAGCCCCAAATCCTTCCATTTTTCATCAAGTCATAAGCAAGGCAATACAAAACAAAACTGATTAGGAAATCTGGTCCAGGGGTGGCTGTCTTTTTCTTCACATGTTGGTTTTGCAGTTAACCTTGTGGTTTTCATGGCAAGTGCTCAGGTGTGGAAGTCCCCTTCACTGGCACTCTGGGAGTGTGTCCAAAAAGCCTCAAAATTGGTAAGGGCTTTGGGAGTGGTCAATTTGAATTTTGTGCCACTGCAACCTGGTTCACATTGCCAATGAGAATTTACTGGGAAAATATGGTGAGAGCATACTCGTGAGTGAGTGGTAAGGTCTGAACTAATGAGAGTTGAATGATGGGAGGAAATAAGTAGTCTTAAGAAATGCAGGTGACTGGGGATGCACTGCTTCCTTTGAGTGCAGCTCCTGAATCAAAGGAGTCAATGGAAATTGCTGGCAGGTGAAATGGATATTTGTTGAAAAGGCTTGAGTCCGTTGAATAAGAGAGGAGAAAAAGAAAAAGGCCAAGAGGATAGGAGGTTTGCACCCTCCTAAGTTTCTTTTCTTGTTTTTTTTTTTTTCCTTTTTTTTTTCCTTTTCCTTTTGGCATTTTACTTTGGAAACTTCTACCCAGTCAACTGCAGTGCAAAATGCACAAGCCAGTGCTGGTTCTGGATCTTGCCTATCATCTCAGGTAGGGGTGAGTAGAGGAATTTGTTTTTCCTGGGAAAGTCCAGTTTCCTTCAATGAGGGAATGCCTCATCAACTTAGCCAGATGATGTCAGAAAATATAAACAGGCAAAGGCAAGTGGTGATGGCTGTCGAGGTCTGGGTTTCCAGTACCCATATTTGCCAGCAAAAAGCAAACATTCCTCATCCAATTTCAATCTTCCTCTCAGTATGTTTGTAGCTTTCACTCTCAGGATTTTTAACAGTGAGATAAGTGCTGAAATTCATATCCCTGATATCTCAATGATTCAGTTGCCTTCAGTTAAACTCAGGCAATGCCTCAGTTGGTTACCAGTGCTCCTGTGATGTAAAAGCAAATGTGGATGAACTCCACTCTCCAGGTGGAAGGGACAGGCATCAGGGATTTCGGGTGTGAATGGCTAGGGGATGCCAGACTACAGTTGGAGGACAGTTGGTTTCTCGCCCCAGTGGGGTTTTCAGAGCCTTGAGCCACAAGGAGTTTTAGGAGTGGATCCTGTGACCTGGCACCCGCCCCGCAGATCCTACCTGTGTTCACAGAGGAAAGGCCTGACAGCATCATGGCCTCTCAGTTCCCATGGCAACCAGAGAAGCTTCTGCTCCTGGCTGCTTCAGACCAAGATTGAAATCAAGCACCAGCTCAGTTGCAATGGTCAGAGGAAATAAAATGGGAGTGAGTGCCAGGGAATTGAGGCTTTCCAAAATGTGATTCTAACATCTTCAGCCAAGAGAGCACAGCCCCATGGTTCGTGGATCCCTCCAGGACCATGCAGGACAAGGAACTCCTCTGAAACCTGACAGCTCACACTAAAATTCATGTCTGATTGGTGTTGATGCACTCATTTGGCCACACCAGGCATCATAAGAGCAGGCAGTTATCCCCCACCATTTCCAGTAGGCCTGGTTGGGTGGAGGTGTGCTTGGAAACACATGGATCACCAAGGTGAGCATGGGCTCCAGTGCTATTTCCTTTGACTGGAAACACCCAGAATATCCTAGTCAGAAAACTAGCCTAGGGTCCTAGGAACCACAAGGAATGATGGCTGGAGAGAGCTCATGACAGTGGAGCTTGCAGTGAGCATGGTGGCTTAAGTTATCTTTGAATTGGGAGACTTCACAACCAATCTTGAGGGTTGCACCCTTTTTCCTAGAAAGTTCAGCCAGGTGCCAGCTGGAACCTGGGAAGTGGGTCTTCTAGGTGAAGGTGGATGCATCTTCTGAAGGCTTATGTGGTGTCATGGTACCTTCACTCAGGATGTAGGATGGAGGATAGATTGCTGCTGACATGCCAGGAGAGATATTCTGTGCTCACTATACCTGCAAGTCCACACCTCCTTGCATGTGACCTTACAACCAAGAAGCACTCAGAAATTTGCCTGCTAAGAAATTCCAGGAACACCTTAACTCACGTCGAGATGCAGAAATGACTGGCCTCTCTCTGTTTGCACATGTGTTTTTTCTCTTGACCAGACTAGTGCCAACCTGGCACAAGGTCCTCTTAGCAGACCCGGGAGGATGCCAACTACAAGTCAGTAGATCATGGAAGAGCCTGGTGATGGCACGAGGAACACAGCATCACATGGCATAACTCCAGATGGGAACATGCACCGTGCTGACAGAGTGATGATGAAAAGTGTCCCTACCCACAGGACATCAATGCAGGATGGCGAACTTAAGAGAGAAGGAATGAAAGGGACAAGAGACACAGGGAGTGACAGCAAGACAGGAATTCTGATCAAGCTGCAAATTTTTATTGTTCTCACGGGTATTTATGCTGAGGGAATGAGGGGTATGATGAGACACAGGCTGGTTGCCTGTTTTTCTTTTGGGCTCCTGATAAAGTGCAAGTTCACACCAGTGGGAAGGTGAAATCCCAGAAGAGAAGCGGGGGTGGGCCATAGGCAGAACTATCAGCCGGGAGTGGGGAGGGGTGCGCTTTGGGAATCCATCATCCATCAGCTGCAGGGTGCCTGAGTCAGCTGCAGGGTGTTTGCACAGGGGAGGCAACCGCAAAATATTCCCTGGGCTGCTGCTTATCGCAAAGGTCAGAACGTTCTCAGAATGAGAACTTCTTCTTGGTCCCTGACAGAAAAGCTTCCAAGACCAATATTCAAAGAGGGAGAGCAACGACATTGTGTTGGCACTGAAAGCACAAGGCTGTTGATGCTGAAAGCCTACTTCAATGAAGAGATATTCTAAAACAATACAGCTATCATTGTCAACCCTCAAATTCTGTGATGTGTCTTCAGGTTCAACATACTCTACAAATACAGGAAGTTGTACTTGCCAGTTCATTCTGTAAGCATCCATCATTACAGACCCAAAGTCCCCTTGCAAGAACCTCAGAGCCCTGCAAACTCGTGGCTCTGTCTTGTTGCTTTCAAGGGACAGCTGATTAGACACATGCTGATTCATAGCTTTTCTGGCACAAGAACCATGAGATAAGGCTTTCTTTAAAACACAACACTTATACCCATGAACTACCATTTAAACGATTTGAATTTGGAATATGCAGCACTGAACCCAGCTCTCGAAACAAAACTGCACCACAACATCACGAATGTAAACATAAACAGCTCTGCTAAGTGGCAAAAGTGAAGACCCTATCTGGGCAAAACCTGAATATCAATACAGGAGTGTTTCAAGAATATCTGAATGTGGGATGGGACTTGCTGAGCAACAAACTTGTACCACAGGCATTTGCAAATCATCAATTGCTTTTCATTTCTTGACTTGCTTCTACCCACCACCAACCTGCAACATGCCTGATATCTCTGTTTTTTTTTTTCTTTCGGAGTGAGTACTTGCAATGATTTTTTTTTCTCCTTACCCTACAAAGCACATTTCAAAAATTCCCAGATCCATGATAAACATGAGAACAATATATATTTTTCCCACATCTACAGTTTATCTATTGATGACATTCATCAAAATTAACAAGAGTTTTCACATGTACTCCGTTCCTTTTGATACTGGAACTCCAGTAATAGTGGGATAGTAGGTGTTAAATTCCCCCATTTCTTCTGAATGCTCTCAGCTGTAACTACTATGGATTCAACCCCAAATCATACCATTTTTTATCAAGTCATATTCAAGCCAATGCACAGTAAAATTTACTAAAAATATCAGGGCCAAGTTCAGTTGTCTTTTGTCTTCACATGTTGGTATTCCAGTTAACCTTATTGTTCACATGGAAATTCCTCTGGTGTGGAAGTCTTCTTCATTGGCAGTCTGGGATTTTTTCCAAAAAGCCTCAGAACTAGCAAGAACCAGTAGGTGTCATTTTGAATTTCCTGCCACTGCAACCTTGTGCACATTGCCTATCAGGAGAAGTTGCTGGAAAAGATGGGCATAGCATACTCATGAGTGAGAAATAGCTTCTGTACTCATGTTATTTGAAAGATGTGAATGAACACATCCTCTTAAGAAATGCAGGTGAATGGGGATGCAGTGCTCCCTTCAAGGGCAGCTCCTAGCTGAAAGGTGTCAATGGAAATTGCTTGCAGGTGAAACTGATAGTTCTTAAACCGTGTTGATTACAATGAATAAAAGGTTAGCGTGATGGAAGGTTGGCTCTCTCAGAAGTGTGTTTTTTGTTTTTTTTTTTGTTTTTTTGTTGTTGTTTGTTTTTTGTTTTTTTAATCCATGGTGCTGGGGATTTGAACCCCATTCTTTCCATTTGCAAAGCAAGCACCCTACTGGATGGGCTATATCATTAGCACAGGGATAGCTCCTTTAAGGTACTTGACTTGATCCCTTCAGGTTCTGTGTCTGTGAAGTTCTGTGCAGAGAAGCATACCTTGACAAAGCCAATCAATGACTAAGGAAATCTTAATTTTCCTTTTCACAACAATCTTCCAAATAACCATTTTTGCATGTCAAGAACCACAGTTTAGGTGTTTGTCCTGAGGGAAAATTATCCCATCTTTACTTAAGGAGGATACTTGTTGTAGCTGATCTCTGAGTAGAAATTATGTCAGTGATCAATGGAGGACAGAGCATGAGGAGAAGCAGGACTATGTGGGTATTAGAATATGCTCAGCTTGTTAGTATGAAAGATTTTGGCAATCATTCCCAATTGCCTCCCCAGCCATTACATTCACAATCTACTGACACCTTCCTTGAGTTCTTTTCCTTACTTTTCTTTTTGGCATTTTACTTGGAAAATTCTAACCAGCAGAGTGCTGTGCAAAATGAATAAGCCAGTGCTGGTTGTGGATTTTCCCTAACATCTCAGGTATGAGTAAGGTAGAGAAATGTGCTCCTCTGGGTAGAGCCAGTTTCTTTCAATGAGGGAATGCCTCATCAACTTAGCCAGATGATGTCAGGAAATATAATCAGGCAAAGGCAAGTGGTGATGGCTCTTGGAGTCTCGCTTCCCAGGACCCGTATTTGCTGGTAGAAAGGAAATTTTCCTCATCTAATTTCAATCTTGATCTCTGTATGTTTGTAGGTTTTACTCTCAAGATTTGTTACAGTGAAATAAGGACTGAAATTCATATCCTTGATCTCTCAATGATTCAGTTGCACCAGTTCCACTGAAGACAATGTGTCACTTGGTTACCAGTGCTCCTGTGACTTGAGAGCAAAAATGTGAGATCTCCTGTAATCCAGGTGGAAGGGGCAGGCATCCAACTGGTCAGGTGTGAATAACTAGGGGATTCCAGGCTTCTGTTGGAGAACAGTTGGTTTTTCTCTCCAGAGAGCTTTTCCAAGCTTGGGCAACATGGAGTTTGAGGAGTGACTCTTGTGACCTGGAACCCACACTGCAGATTCTTCATGAGGTCACAGAGAAAAGGCCTGACAGCACCATGGTGTCACAGTTTCCATGGCAAACAGAAATTCTTCTGCTCTGTAGAGAAAAATGGAGTCTTGTTTAAGAGTGCTTTCAAAAAGTGAAATCAGGGTAAGGAGTAAACAACTTGCATGAGAAACTTAGTGGTCTAGGCAGTGCCCCTGTTCAAGGACCAATAAGCTCTCTGTCCAGAAACATTAAAAAAGAAAAAAAAAACTTAAATACATCTGTTTTCTGCTCTCAAGTCCTGGCTCCTGGCCAGATCCAGGTCTGGAGACCAAATATACTGATGGCAATGAGTCCAGTGGCTCCAGACAATAACTTTATATGTTTACTCCAGTGTATTTAAGAGAGATGAGAAGAGTTCAAAGGTGTCAAAAATGCTTTCTTTGGTTATGTATGCTGTGAAATGCCCGTGATATCTCTCCAGTTCTGAGTTGGTATGCTACCTGGGATGGTTCTTCTTTTGTATATACGTTATGTCTTAGTAAATGCTATCTTTTCCTATACAGCTTGTGGTGATACATTCAGCAGATCAGCCCATATAAATTATAAGTCTGTGCACACCAACGGGAAATACGTTCCTAGACAAATTGGCATAGTCGGCAGGATCCACTGGGGTGCCAAAGCAATGCAACTGTTTAAGAAAAAGGAAGAGTTAGATGTGTCGTATGTGATATTTCTGGATGGGAAGATGCTGAGTTTAGCTCCTTGGCTCTGGAATTGGCCATAGGGACTGGTTTGGGGGAACATTGGGATGTTAAATTACAAACAGCTGATCCCCCTCAAGTGATTGAGGTTTTGCAGACTGTGCCAGTAGATAAAGGCAAAAAATTTACTGCTATTCCTCATCGAGAATGGGTTCTGTTGTCCACCTGTCAGAAAAAGTGCTTGCAGACACAAGATTTATTGCAGGAAAAACTAGCTATGGAAAAGGAGCTCACTGAACTACAAAGTACAATGACTTTGCTGCAATGTCAGAATTTCATTTTGGGAGATCAGGCTCGGAATTATCAGAATGTAGCTGAGAAGGCTACAGTGTGATATGCTAAATATAAATATAAAAAACAGTAAGGTAAATGTGAAGAAAGTATATGCCATAGTTGCTACTGCTAAGGCTGATTGGGATCCTGATACATGGGATGGGGACATTTGGCATGATACTGAGGATGATGATGATGTGAACTGGTATACTTTGGATGATGAGATTCATAAAGATGATGAACAGAAATATCCTCCAGTTTTGCAAGGAAAACCTTTATCTAGGAGACATGAAAAAGTGCAGTCCAATGGGAGGTGAGAGTTTTATATTGTACAGGAGGACTTTGCACAGCAAGAAATAAATGATATCTTAACAAAGTTTACCCAGAGGTCTAATGAGAAATTGCTGGACTGGATGATTAGAATAACTGATGCTGGTGCTGGTAGTATTCAAATTGGTCAACAAGATGTTTAATATTTATAACTGTATCTACTGAACCATTTGTCCAAATGGTAATACGTGATCACCAGTATACTCAGGATATGACCTCCTTATTAGCTTTAGCAGCTAGAGGATGTATTGGACAATATCCCTCTAATTCTTCATGGCCCACTGAAACTAAACCATTGTACACTTTGAGAGATGAAATTTATATATTGAAGGGAGAAACAATGAAGACAGCTACTATGATAGGAACCGCTGATCAGTATTTGGCTGGATCTTTAACTGCTCCACAGCATAATGCTGTGGTTAGGACTGCTTCCCCTGCTTATAAAATTTGATCATGACTTTACTTCTTGCTGAAATGGGCAACCCTATTGAACAGATTCTGGAAAAAATGGCTGAGTTATGAGATATGGGGGAATGGAATTCACCAAAGCAAAACGATCCTGGAAGAAATGACTCAAAGAATAATGGAGGTAACTGTGTTTCTAGGAAAGAGATGTTTCAAGCATTATTAAAAGTAGGAGTTAAACCTAAAAAGTTAGATGGAATACCAACAAAGGATATGTGACAGATGTACAAGGACAGAGTAAAATGGTTTAATCAAGTAGATATAAAGAAAGAAAATGATTCTACTCTTGATCAAAAAATTAACACTTTCCTCTCAGATTCAGGACTGTACCCCTTTGCAGATTTGCAAAAACTGGAATAGAGTTTGGGCCAACCTCCAGTATCCAGGGTAAACATAGTTTGAAAAAATTATAGACCTCATGTTCCTATAATAATTTTTTTGAAAAATGGATCCCTACCCATGCCAGTGCTCTGGTGGATACTGGAGTGGAGGCCTCCTTAATCTTTGGAAACCCTAATAATTTTAAAGGGGCCCCCATAACAATATCAGGATTGGGAGGAACAGAAATTCATGTCAAACAAACTAAAATATGGATAAGTATTGGAAACTTACCTACACAAAAATGTTCTATTGTAATAGTCCCCATCCCTCAATATGTAATTGGAACAGATATAATTCAAAGAATGTCATTAAAATTGACAGATGAAATATACAACTTTGCTATTAGAACAATACTTAAAGTAAACTCTTCTGCTGTTATAGTGGGGAAGGTACAAGTGCCTCCATTAAAACTTCCTGAACCTACTAAAATGATTACATGTGAACAATATTGTATTCCAGGGGGCCATAAAGAAATTGGGGATTATATACAAAAATATGTTCAGGCTGGGGTAATGGTACCGATAACTACAGAATGGAATAATTCTATTTGGACAGTGTGCAAATCTGATGGAACTTGAAGGATAACTGTGGATTATAGAGAGTTAAATAAAGTAACTCCTCCTTTACAAGTTGCTGTTCTATATACCATTAACTTCATAGAACTTATACAATCACATCCTTACCAGGTATGCAACTACATGGTATGCAGTTTTAGATTTAGATAATACTTTCTGCATTATTCCTATAGATCCTACTCAATGGGAATACTTTACCTTTACATGGCAAGGGAGACAATATACTTTACTCACTTACCTCAAGGATATAAACATAGTCCTACCATTAGTCATAGAATTGTAGCTGAACATTTAGATGACTTTACTAAGGATTCTTCTATTTTGTTAACCCACTATATTGATGATATATTAATACAATGAAAGAATAAAAAACAAGTACAAACCTGATTGGAACAATTATTAGATCATTTACAAGAAAGGGGGTGGAAAATTAACCCAGATAAAATTCAGGATCCTTCACAAACTGTTAAATTTTTAGGAAATATTTGAAAAATGGTACATCACTCAATATTACCCAAAGCTTGTCAAAAAATACTAAATTTTCCAACTCAAACAAATAAAAAAGAAGCACAGAAATTTACTAGATTATTTGGGTTTTGGAGAAATCATATCCCTCATTTAGGACAAATACTTCATCCATTATATAAAGTAACATGGAAAAAGTATGAATTTGATTGAGGTAATAAATAAGAGCATGCATTTCAGGCAGCTAAGATTGTTATTCAAACAGCTATGAATCTTTGGACAGTGCAGGAAGGGCCCCTATAATTAATGGTAACAGTAGATGATGACTATACAAATTGGAGTCTCTGGCAAATGCAACAGAGGAGAAGAGTTCCTCTAGGATTCTGGTCAAGAAAATTACCTGAAGCTGGAATACAATATACTCCTTTTGAGCAATAATTATTGGCTGTTTATTGGGCATTAGTGGATACTGAGGAGTTAACAATAAATCATGATGTGGTTATATGATGTCATATTCCTATCATGACTTGGATAATGAGTAATCCTATATCTCATAAAATTGGACATGCTCAGGAGTCAAACATTATAAAATGGAAATGGAACATACAAAATAGAGCTAAAGCAGGACCTGCAGGTATATTACAATTACATAAACTTATAGCAAATTTGCCTGATGCACAATTACCTGAAGTATCTAGTAAAAAACTAAGAAAACAGTCTCCTTTTAAATATAATAAAAGATATGATAAAAATTAACACCTACACAACAAGAACATGCATGGTTTGCAGATGAATCAGCCAAATATACAGGAAATGAATGTTATTGGAGGGCCACAGCTTTTAATCCATCTAATAAAAAGATATTAGAAAAACAGGGTAAGGGACAAAGTAGTCAATATGCTGAATTATATGCAGTTTTCCTGGCTTTACAATATAAAGAGGGAAAGAAATGTCATTTGTTTACAGATTCCTGGGCTATAACAAATGGATTAACTACTTGGTTACCTAAATGGTATAAAAATGATTAAAAAATAAGGGATAAACAATTATGGGGAACAGAAATATAAAAAAAGTATTTAAAAATACTTAAATGTACTAATGTGTCTGTGTTTCATGTAGATGCTCATTCTCAGAGAGACACCCCAGAACGTGAGTATAATACAACAGTGGACAATCTGCCTAAAATAACCATTTTTGAAGAAAACACCTCCCAGTCTACAAAAGATAAAATTATCCAGTTGGCTAAATGGGTTCATCAAAAGACAGGACATGCCAGACCTTCTGCTATGTACAGGTGAGTTTGTGAATGAGGAATATATATTCCATTATCTAAACTTAAGGAAACAGTTATGCAATGTTCCATTTGTCAATTGGATAAAGCTCAGTCAGTACCTCCCATTGTCACTGGAGAATTAAGTAGAGAAACTCATCCAGGTCAGATTTGGCAAATAGGTTGTATAGGACCTCTACCCATGTCTAGAAGATATAGATATATTTGTACTTGTGTAGCTACATATTCTGGGGTGTTAGTAGATTGTGCATATAGAGATGGTACACAAAGGAATATTATTAGAACTTTAGACATAATAACTTTATATTATGAAACACCTTTACAAATCCAAAGTGAAAATGACTCTCATTTTAAAGAAAAATTAATACAATTACACTGCCAAGAAAATAGTATTGAATGGATATTTTGTATTGGTTTTTATCCACAGGCTGCAGGTCTTTTAAATGGTCTTTTAAAGAAAAAACTAAGAAAACTGGGAAATGGTAAATATGTACAGTGGAAAGATAATTTATTTACAGCTTTAAATCAATTAAATAATCGAATATTAACCAAATCAGGAACTCCCTTGTCTCAAATGATGACTCCAAATTTACAAGTTTGGGAAGCTGAAATTTCTCATATAAAATGGTGGGCCTTACATCCTAAAGCCCAACTTTCCTGGCAAGGCACTCCTTCTTCTGCTGGTTATGACTTGTGTAGTGTAATAGATGTTCTTATCCCTCCAAATCAAACTCAAATAATACCAATAGGTCTGGGGATTAAAATCCTTCCCCAGCAATTTGGGCACATTGCTGCTTGATCTAGCCTGGCCATACAAGGAATCCAAATCATGGCTGGGGTAATTGACTCTGATTATCAAGTAAAAATTAAAGTTATATTATATAATGCATCTCCTGACCCATTCCAAGTTAAAGCTGAAATGCAAGTTGCTCAAGTAATTATAATACCTTGTATAATACACAATCAATGGACTCAAATAAAACAGTCTAGTCAGGATAACAATAGGAAAGATGGTTTTGGATCAACAGATATCATTGCAGGGACCAAAGTATGGATAAAACAATAAGAAACTGATGTTCTTATAGCTGCAGAAATAATAACACAGGGAAAGGATAATACAGTAATAGTTATGATTCCTGGCAGTAAACAACCTAAAATATTACCTACTAACCATCTATTTTTACAGAACTAGGTTATGAGCTGGATATTCATGACAAGTCCTTTAATGTGGGCCTGGACTTCCAGAATAAAACTTCATGCACCATCAAACAGCTCCTTGATCATATGGTATTGGAGGCACAAGATAATTTTACCTACTAAGCTAATAAAAAATGTAACTTTACTAATGTGACTATGAGTGGACAAAACATAACTGGATGGAAGGGAAAATCATCTGTATATAGATTAATATTCTCCAGTAGTAATGAAATACAAGTAAATATTACCTCTAAAGTATTAAGATGTTGTAAAATTTCCACATTAAAATTACAATTCAAATATAAATATCATTTGACACAAGCCATAAATAATTACAGTATCAATGGTACAAAGTATTTTGCATTTTTTTTACTTGCCCAAATGATCACACTTTTTATTTAACTTTATATGGTGAGACTGCTCTTACTCATTTTTAAATATTCCTGCAAGAATAATGATTTAATGCAGTTGTTGCTCAATATTTCCTCTCAGGAGGATAAGAATCATTTACAGTTTTACAATGATAAAAATTCTTAAATAAGCATTAAATAAAGAACAAAGATGTTCTATACTTTTGAGATTGATTGTATCTGTTTAATACGGATTCACTGGCTGTGGATGGGATTCATCTGCATCTTCTTTACTATGAGGTTTACTTTGGGGAGTTCCAGGGACAATATTTCTTATAACCCTTGATGAATCCATGTTGTACATCTTTTTCAAATGTTGGCATCTTTATTTGTATGAAAAGTCCATAGACTGAAAAAAAAGGTCTACTAAACAATAACTAAACGAAGGTGCTTGAACCACCAATCTAAATTTTTAATTTAAGATAAAATTCTACTGTTAATCAAAAAATTCAAAGGTAAATAAAAGGAAAGCTATAATAAGTTTACATTATTTTCACATCATTAGGAATAATTAGAAAATAAAATATTAGACTTATCAATGAAAACAATAAGAAGAAATTAAACACATACATAAATGCTGGTGGATAAGGAGTCAAACTATATTTTTAAAAAATACATTTATTTGGACAGATCGCTCTAATAAAGACATGTTCTAGTTTGTCCCTCCATAAACCAGCAATGAAAAGCCTGTCGCTGTTGTATTGTTTTCACAGCAGTAGCCATTCCTGTTTATTCTAACTAGGCTATTATTAATACTGGAAGCCCCAGTTACAAAAAATTCAAGCTTTCCAATTATTTACTACAAATAAGAATTCCGACTCTGGGAATTCATTTTAGTGGTTGAGCACAGAATGGTCAAATAGAGGTCTACATCAATGTGGTTTGTGACCCATTTAGCATAAATCAAGAATCTGTCATTAGAAAAGGATGGCTCTGCTTATCTTCTACCATTCTCATTCATTAGTAAATTTTTATAATCCTTTAGGTAATCTGTATCCCAAGCTGAATAATAAAGTTATAGTGTTAAGAGTATATTAAAATTCTAGTAAATAGTAAGATTTTCATTTGCCCAGAGAAACATGAAAATACGATACTCATGGCTTCCATTTGAAAAGAGTTTCCATAATATAATGATGTCTACCCAGAGCAATTCAGGGAACATCAAAAGCATGCAGAAGTTAAATTGGATTTAATAAAGTTATAAAATTGTAATGATAGAAAAGGGAAAAGCACATAAACTCACGGCAGGTCAAGGACAGTAACTGATTTTTCTTATTAAGAGACAATCAAAAATTAAGGGGGAGGAAAGCCTCTAAGTAGAGTATAACAAGAGAAGTCCTGTCCTCACAGATTAGGATTCCATATAAGGAGAAAATAAAAATTCTAGTAGAAATTCATCTCAATTGTCAATGTAAAGAGGAATAGAAAAAAAATCACCCTCTTTGACTTAATAAAGTCCTTATTACAGTGAGTAATGTGAAAACCAAAGTAGTACAAAACAAATGGAAAAGAAACTCTAACATACCTAACATCTAATTAAAGTAAAAAAATAACTAGAAGTGGGTCATATAGAGGAACATCAAAAAGTGAAGTTTAGAATTAAACAAAATCAGGCCAAACAAATCACATATATATGCAAAGTCAATCTATTAAGATTTCCAAATACCCTATGAGGTTTTATTATAAAAAATTCCAAATATTTCTCTTCACTGTAGATGACTTGAAAAGAAAAAAAAACTTTCAACCTTTGTTCCAAGACATTTCTTCAAGATGTACTTGAGCATCTACTGGGCCCAAATTTCTTAGTTCATCTTCATGCCTCTTCAGGTCATACTCTTTTTTTGTCTCTTCATTCCCTAGAATTTTCCATGCCTGATCAATTTCAATGAACTTCTGTATACATTCCTCCACTGTTCCTGCTGGCACACCTGTACTTTGTTTATCTGGATGATACTATCTCATATTTGAATCAGCTCTAAAGTCTTTCTTACAAAAGTTCCATATTTCTTTTATGCAGAAATGCTCCTGTGGACCATCAGTATGAGTTTTTGATAGTTTTGTTTTAGGTCTGACATATCTGCAGATGGGTCTACCCCCAGAGTGCTTTACCAATCCTTTTTTGGTATCTGCTCAAATGCCATCACTCATTAAACACGAGTGGGTCTTCTCAGATCCGCCAACTTCACCCAGCCACCGGTGCCCACTCACTGCCTGAGGCTGTCTTGTATTTCGCTTTTAATGTAAATACTTCTGCCTTTATTCTCTGCAGTAATGGAACAAATATTAAGGGATGAGGAGTATGGGTTGATTATACATGATATTCTATTAATAACAGGCCTGAGATTAATGCTCCACAGCCAATACACGTGTCCCATACTTGTAGTTGTAAGTTTCTTAGCTAATAAGTTATTTATACATTTTAATGTTTCTTTTCCCCCAACTCCCTTGTGTACCCAAAGAGAAAGTGCCTGGTATGATACTTTATTAGGAGTAGTAGGGTCTGGGAGAGGAATTACAAATTCTGTAGACTTAAAAGTATTATCTTCTTGTCTACAAAATGCTGAAAAAGATATAGCTCAAAGTGTAAGTTTAAATGCTCAATGGTTGCCTACTATTATTATCCCTCATCAAAATACCTTAACCTATCAAGAGTAAATGTTACAATTACTTAATACTTCCCAAGCAGAACAATATAAAGTAGACTAATATTAATTCATGGTTAAATTGGACTAGTTATAATATTCAAAAGTTATTTATTAACCTCCAAAAGGTAAGGGCACAAAGATTAATTCAGCAAGGACATAGTATTATCTGGGAATATCTGCTTCCCCCTGGAGCTCGAATGGCTCCCCCTATTGTGGTGGACTGTACCTCTGCTTGGTGTAGTGGAACTTTACCTATTTGGTAAAAAAAATATAGGGTTTTATGTTCTTTTTGTGTTTTACCAATAATCCATAAAAATTATATAATGTTGCCCCAAGTTGAAGAGACTCTCATTGATGAACAGAATATAGATTATAAATTAGTAGATTGCATTTCCACCACCCACAGGCCTGTATGTCAAGTATTAACCAACATAAAGGAACACTGTTTTTTACAGTACTTTATTAATATTTGTTTATGGACATTTATCCTCTAAAGAATTTTACCCTACCTTATAAAATTGAACATCAACATATTTGTAAGTTAAATAATAATGGTACTGAATTACAATGGATGAAATTTTACTCTCCTTTTGTGGGATTTTCAAAAGATGTGAAAATATTGTATTGGGCTGGAGAAACATTATATTTATCCCCTGATGTTAATAAAGAACTTAATATTTCTTGGATTTCTACCCCCTTACCAATGTCAAATATTTACATTTACTTATCCCTACCTACTATCTTAACACATTCTAGTTTATTACATCAATCTCTATAGCATGATAAACATTCTCTAGCAGAGCACCAAATAGCCACAGCTATTGATTCCAATAAGTTAACAGATTTGTCAAATGTAATAACTGAAGACACTAATCATAATTGATCTGATTTCTAGTTTTCTAGTGCTAGTGCTTCTACATACTATTCAGCTGTGTTTTCTCTGATGTTCTATATCATTGGAAATTTAATCATATTATGTATATGTAATTGTCAAATATATGATTGAATCAAATGTATTGTGCAATGATAATGATTTCCTTTACTTACTCTCTTAAACAATCCTAGGGCTTAAATGTATAGAAAAATGGAGTCTTGTTGAAGAGTGCTTTCAAAAAGTGAAACCAGGGCAAGGAGTAAACAACTTGCATGAGAAACTTAGTGGTCTGGCAGTGCCCCATTCAAGGACAGATAAGCTCTCTGTCCAAGAACATTAAAAAAAAAAAAGAATTTAAAGACATCTGGTTTCTGCTCTCAAGGCCTGGCTCCTGGCCAGATCCAGATCTGGAGACCAAATATACTGATGGCACTGAGTCCAGTGGCTCCAGAAAATAGCTTTATATGCTTATTCCAGTGTATTTAAGAGAGATGAGAAGAACTCAAAGGTGACAAAACTGCTTTCCTTGGTTATGTATGCTGCAAAATGCCCATGATGTCTCTCTGGTGCTGAGTTGGGATGCTACCTGGGATACTTTTACTTTTGTGTATACTTTATAAGTCTAAATAAATACTATCTTTTCCTATATGGCTTGTGGTGGTACATTCAGCCCATATAAATTATAAGTCTGTGCATAGCAACGAAAAATACATTCCCAGACACAAGGCAGGGTGGCAGATTTGAAGACAGCCTCAGCAACTTAGCAAGGACCTAAGCAACTTAGCTAGACCCTGCCTCAAAATAAAAATTAAACAAAAAAGCAGAGGGGCTAGGAATGTGGCTCAGGTTCAATCCCTGGTACCAAAACAAATAAATAAATAGAGGCAACTGATTAGCAGCATAGAAGAAGAAAGCCTACCTTGGACTGTATATAAATTTATCCCAGAGGCTCAAAAAGTTAGTATTAAAGAAAAAAAGCAGAAGATAGTGAGTTGTAATATTAGAGACAAGTTTAGGTACTACCATATCAAACTCAAAATCATAAAAGTGGTAAAAGTTGAAACCTTCAGTTTTTCTACCTCTCATCCCCTTGGCAAATTGCTGTTTTTAACTTAAGAGAATATTATACACAGTTGATTTATATGTTAAACTTATTTCAAGTTTTTATAAAACCTGGCCTTCCACAGACTAAACAATTGACTTTCATTTCTTTTTTACAGCTTCATTCTAACAGGATTTAAAACATGCAAACATAGTAACCTTACATGACACTGTTCACACAGATAAATCTTTGACTCTTGTCCTTGAGTATCTGGTAAGCATTTAAAAAACACTCAGTATTTTATTTTTCCTTAGTAATAGAAAGTTAGACTTTTTAATAGCCCCAGGGCCATTGTTTATTTATTGGTATTCAAATAGATTAGGTGGTGCATTCTGTATCTTTTCTTGACAATTTTCTTTAAAAAATTAAATACTATTAAATTAATCAGTCAAGCATTCTGAATACTGTGTTATCATGTAGTAAAGTGTTGTGTTTTTCAGGGTAAGGACCTAAAACAGTACATGGATGACTATGGGAACATCATGAGTATGCACAATGTAAATGTATGTTTATTGTGTAATGTTAAAGTGTAAACAAAATGAGCTAGATTGCACACTGAAATATACCAACCTCATAACCAATCTTTGGAATTTTCTGTTTGATTTATTTACCAAACTTCTGTTTATTATACTACAGCTTTCCTGGGATCATATCTTTTTGTAAAACTGCTTCATTGTAAAAGTCTCCTAAAAATATTTTTGATATTTTATTTCATGTTATAAGTGATAATCCTACAAGTGTAGAATAAACCTGCAGGTATATTTTACTTTCTGAAAAAATACAAATGATGGATACATTTTGCAAAAGGCCACCTTTAAATGGTGAGCTCCCCTAATATATCTAAAATGGAATTACATTATATAATAACACTGATATTTTGGGGTTATGAATTGTGAATAAGCATTATAAGCAAGGCCAGAAACATATAGGTATTGTGATTTCTTTGTTTGAAGTAACTATCTGTATTGTCAGAAGGAATAGTAAGAAAATTGTGTTTTTGTAATACATCTAAGAATTCAAATAATGCTGAAGAAGTTTGCTATAATAATCAGATACAGAAGAAACCCAGAAGATATAAGATATATAAAAGCAATTGACAAACTTGTATTCTTATAGACTTCTTTGTTATGAGTGGTATATTTTACATTTTCATAGATTTTATTTGTATAAAGTTCAACAGTTTATAAAACCTATTTTGAAAATAGACTGTACCATCTTGTGTGTTTGAGACCTTTATAATTCTGTAGATAGTAAATAGTAACTTCAAACTTACATTTTTTAATAGTGAATTTGGTAAATATGAAGGAAAGCCAGTTTCTGTTATTGAAAGAGAGGTCTAAAGATATGGCTAGCACATTGCTAAGAATTTTATAATGAGGCTTTAAAAGTATTTCCATATACATTTCTTGTGAATTATTTTCATCATAGTTTATATTTTCCTTTGCAAGGTGTTGTGAAGGCTATTTGTAGATCTCCATTTTTAAAATTCTGTTTTTTTCTGTTTTTATATTAGCACTAATTTGGAAAACACTAATTTAGAAAGTCTTTAGTTATCATAATTTTACAGAGGTTTGAGAAGTCTTTTAAGACAGGTCTAAATAGTTGGAAAATATTTTTTTTTGTTTTGTTAAAATTGCATTTAATGTTTTCCAAATGTAAAATTTAACAGGAATATACTGAAAGGTAGCTGTGTTCACCACTGAAACCCCAATGCAACACAACAGGAGTATATTAAAGTAGTAACTTTAGAGTTTTCAAAACATAAATAAATAGGTGGAGTCTGAAGACTTTGGAGTTTATAATTCATTCAGACCAGACATGGTGGTGCGAGCCCACCACCCCGCTATTTGGAAAACTGAGGTAGGTGGATCACAAACTTGAGGCCAGCTTGAGCAATTTAATGGAACCCTGTCTCAGAATTAAAATGCAAAAAAATTAGGGGCATAGCTCTGATGTAGAGTACTCTTGAGTTCAATCCCTACTACATCGCTCCAAAAAATCACCAGAGGCATTCCTGCCATTAATTACCTGCTGCCTTGGCTTATTCTTGGTATTTAGATGTCATTTTTTTTTTCTACAAGTAAACCAAAGTTATTTCTTGAGTCTTCAGTAATTTAAGTTCTTTTTGGTAACCCCAGAAAATCAAGATTTTTTTTTACCACAATACACTAATTCCATCTACCATTAGTCTTGTAGGAATTGCTTTTTTCAGAGTACTAGAGTGCATTACCCCATTTTGAATCACAGCTTATTTTGAAACTGAGTAGTAGTTGCTAAAATTAAAGTATCCAGGAGGTAGGTGTTAAAAGCTGATTGAGTTATTTTTATAACTGGTAATTTGCCAGGTTATGCAGCCCCATTCTTTCTGATACCTAAGACTTCCCATAAAGCCACCAAGTCCAATGCCACATTTAAAGGTACTGACCCAGATCAGATTGTTTTGTAAGGGCGTAATTGCCTGTGTTTTTTTGACATACTGGAATTTTATAATCAATCTATAAGTTTTAGTAGTATAGAGGATACATCTGTTTAAGCTGGTTTCTCTAACAAATAAACTATTACTATGAAAAAAAATTTGTTATATTTATAATATTTATTTTTGTAGACACTGTTGACACAAATGATAGATGCTTCAAATTGAACAACAAACTAAAATTGAGAAAACAACTCAAAATGGAAAAGGCATTGTCCTTACAATGATGTAATTTCTTTTTTTTTTCTTTTACTCTTCTAGGCCAGTTACTTTTCTACTTACCATATTATGCTAATACCAAAGTACCTCTTGATATCTGTAAGACTAAATTTTTAATTATTTGCTTTTGTAGCTGTTTCTATACTAAATTCTACATAGGTTAATTATTGCCACAGAAGAATGGTGTTGCATCAAGACTTGAAAACACAGAACCTTCTCATTAATGAAAAAGGGAATTTAATGCTAGCAGATTTTGGGATGGAATAATTAAATATTTATAAATTCCTCCACGTGGTTAGGTATAAAAGAAAAACCATTGTCACAATGTGTTATCACTTTCATGTGAGTTTGGAAATTTTCTCTGAGCCCACTGAAAAATAATTGATAGAATTTTGTGGGTGGTTTACATTGGTTGTTAGCAGCAAATACTAAAAGGTATGGGTTCCCATGTGTGGCCCATGGATCCCATGTTTTGGATATCCTTTCAGGGACTGTCCAGAGCTAAAAGTATATTTTCAGAAGTGCACTAAATGTTATTTAATTTTTTCCCTGTGTTAATATTTGCACTTTTCATCCAGAAGCAATAAGGATAAAAATGCTGTTTCCTGGTATGCATTCAGGTAGTGCCACCAAAGTATATCATGGTATTCTTTACCACTGCAAATTCTTAGAAAAAAGTATCAGTTACACTTAAAATATTTTGCCAAGCAGTAAAATGCATTAATTTAATTAAATTTCCATCCTTGAGTAAATGACTAGTATTTTTGTGTTGTATATGTATGATGAAATGGGAATTATATAAAAATGCATGGACTGCACACAGAAATACTCCAGTTATCTCAAGGAAAAGTTTTTGGGTGATTATTTGGCTACAAGTTGAGCTAGTCCCCCCCTTTTTCTTCCAAGGAACTTCATTTTTTCTAGGAAAATTGACCAACAAACTGTAGTTATTCAGACTTAGATATTTGGCAGATTTTTCTTGAAATTAATGAATTAATCTTGTCACTTCAAGGAGATCATTTATAGGTATTTCTTGCCAATACTAAAATTCAAGTTTACAAATACAACTTAGATTTTGAATTTTTGTATCGGATACTTTAAGCTTAATATGTTCCACTACTTAGAAACTTTTCTGATGAGGTCAGTTGTGATATTAACAAGTAGAGGGTTTTTTAATTTTGAATAAATATAAAAAATTTCAACCTATAACTCAAGAATAAATATTTTTCCATCAGCACCTCATATTATAGAATCATGCATGGTAAAAGGTTCATTTAAATTGCAAGACTGACCAGAAAATTTTAACAAAATTATGAATAGTTTTTGGATATAATTTGTTATCATATATCCTTGAAGAAAGAACTTAATCTAATTTTAATATATCAAAGAATACTACCTACAATAATTAGAAAATACTATTAAAATATTTCTCCTCTTTTCCAACTTCTTATCAGTGAGATTTGATTTTCTTCATATAGCTATAGATATTATAATATGTTGTGATATGGAGTAAAACAACATATAACAACAGGGAGAGAGCAAATGCAAATACAGAATATAGCTGTTTTCTAGCAAAATAAACTCTAAACAATTTATTAAAATGTTTAAAAAGACCATTCTTAACTAATATTTTGGAAAAAATATTTCATAAAAATGTTATTCATGCTAACATGAGGGGTGTTTTAATGCATAATTAAATGTTTCAATTTTTCTCATATTTTATGGCAAACATCAGCAGTAATCTATATAAGTAAAAATATTTGGGATCATTAATGATTTTTAAGAACTTAAAACATGTTCCAAGACCCAATAATTCAAAATTCACCTATGAAATGGAGTCCCTTTATATGCTTGCCACCATGACTGCATTTATTATGTGCTTAGTAATTTAATTGGTAGTTATTTACTTATATAATTTTAGGCAATCTGATTTTAAAGAACTTGAAAGTAAAACAAAATTAGATGTTCTTTTTGTTTTGAGTAAATAGTTTCTCTTAGAAGAAAAAACTTTGTAGATTAGCTTTGTAAATTTTTTTTTACTCAGAATACTTTTGATAGAACTTAGTTTTCAAAAACCCATGCAGTTTTCTAAAATTGCATTTTTAATTTTTCACAAATTATTTCAAGAGATTAATTTTTGGAAAATTTCACTAAATTTTCAAAAAATCTATTACTCAGTAATAGATTAATAATTTACTTTTTAAATGGTGAATTTGTCTTTGGCAATTTGTATACTTCTACTCCATTAGTATTTTACTACTTGTTTGAAGCATATATTGCTATTTGTATTTTCTTCCTTTAAAAGGAAATGAGTGGGCCAACTATGTTTAAACAAAAAATGACAAGTTATTTACATAAGCTTCCAAAGATTATAGTATTTTTAAAGAGTTTATGTTGTTATTTCCCTCTTAATTTTCCCCACCCCTCCTCTCTTTGTCAAACTGCATTTACTGCTCTTTCACATAATCACAAAATGAGTGGCTATGACAGAAACATTCATGAGTATCTGAAATGGAAAAGGAATGTGAAGGAACACCAAAAAACCACTTTTGTCTGGGAATACCCTGAATGTTTTAAATTTTGCCTCTAACTTATTAAAGGACACAAAGAAAATTTATCTTCTTACAAGTCACTAGGAAATTCTGATTACTGCCAGGTGCATTGATGCATGCCTGCCATCCCAGTGGTTTGGGAGACAGAAACAGAATGATTGCAAATTCAATAACAACCTCAGCAAGGTAGCAAAGCTCTTAAACAATTTAGCAAGACACTGAATTAAAATAATAGCTCACTTGTAAAGTGACCCTGGGTTAAATCTACAGTACCAAAAAAAGAAAAAAGAAAGAAACAAAAAAGAGAGAAAAGAAATTCTGATTGTACCAAGAGATAATACAATCGACGTTGTTATTTGCTATTTATTTATTTTATTGCATAGTAAATACACTTAAGGATTCAACTAAGTGAGGGTCGATTCAGTTTGAGTCTTTCCATTTGCTAACTGAAAGGTGTCAGTGAAAAAGGCTTGCATGTGAAATGGGTGTGGTTTTCCAGTGTTGATTTATTTTCTGAGGAGTGGAGGAGAGAAAAGAAGGAGGGGAGAAATTTCTGAATTGGTTTCTTTTGTTTGTTGTGAATTTCTGCAAACTACCAGTGCTGGGGACTCAAACTCAGGTCACCAGTTTGAGAGACAGGCACTCTTCCTGATGAGCTATATCGCCAGCACAAGGTGGGCCCCTGACTTACAACACTTCATCACCTACAGTCCTATGCTGTGCAAATGTATGCAGGCAAGAAATCATGACCAAGTGAAACAAATCCTAAGGAATGCTTAATACTCTTGTTCACAACAATCCAGTAAGGATTTTTTTGCATATCAATACTCTAGACTAGCAGTGTGTCCTGAGGGAAAAATTTTTTCACTCTTCAGTTAAGGAGGAAAATGCATATAGCTGACGCCTGAGCAAAAAATTTTTATTAGGGATCCAAGGATGCCAGGAGCAGGAGCAGAGGCAGGACTATTTGGGATTAAGAATGAGCTCAATTGTTGACTATGAATGTAGATTTTGGGGATCATTCACACACGCATACCTAGCCATTATATTCGCAATCTACTGACAATTTTCTCCATCCTATTTTTTCATAATTTCTTCTTTGTCATTTTTTTTTGCTTGAAAAATTCTAAACAGCAGAGAGCTGTGCATAATGCACAAGACAGTTCAGGAGATGGAACTTGACCATCCTCTCAGGAAAGTGTGAGGCAGAGGAAGTTGTTCCTCCTGTGTTATGCTGGTTTTCATCAGTGAGAGTGTGCTTCAGTAATTTAGCCAGATGCTGTTAGGGGTATAAAGAGACAAATGTGATTGGTGATGACTCATGGAGTCTGTGGCCCCAGAAGCTAAACATGGTGTCAAAAAGAAAACATTCATCATCTAATTTCAATCTTCTGCTCGTTATATTTCAGTTATTCCTCTAAAGATTCATTACACAGAGATAAGTGGCAGAAAGTCACATCCTTTTTCCTTCATTCATTTGGGTGCATTCAATTCCACTCAGAAAAATGCATCAATTGCTTAACATTTCTCCTGTGACATGAGAACCATTCATGGGACATCTCCTCTAATCAAAGGGGAGGAAGCAGGCATTGGGGAGCTAGGTTGTGAAGGGCACCGGGCTTCTAGGCTCCAGTAGAAAAAGGAATTTGGTTGCACTACCCAGAGGCTTAGTGAAGCATGGGCAATATGAACTTTGACGAGTTGCTCACATGACATGGCCTGCACAGCAGTTTCCACCTGAGGAAACAGAGGAGCTGTCTGAGAAAACAGTGGTGTCACCTTACCCATGACAACCAGAGACCATTACCTTCCTAGTGGCTACAACCCAAAATTCAAGACAAGCTCTGGTTCAGCTGTGAGGGTAAGAGGATAGACGAAGAAAGCAGCTGCCAAGGTCCTGCATTTTTAAAGAACTTATACTATACTTGCTGCCTGATCAAGGAGAATCTAGGTGGCAAGGGTATGCAGACCCGTGGGAGATAAATCCCTCCATGTCCTGGCAAGTCAAGATTTCCCACTGATGTCTCACAGCTGGCCCTTCCACCCAAGAATGCTATGTGGCACCTTGCTCTGTAGCCTGCAACATTCATACCTAGAGCCTGCTCACCTGACTCCTGCTGCAGGCTAAAAGACCCACTATGTTCCAGTGGAACAAGCTAGGACCCTGGGTGCCTGAGAGGACATAGCACAACAAGATTTGCACCGGCACCAGTGGATTTGCCCTCTGACCAAATTACTCAAGGACTGGGAAAACCCGGGTCTTCTTCAGAGGTAGGAAAATAGCCTACAGGCCAAGGAGCCACACAGAGTGATGGGTGGTGAGTGCTCAGCTTAGAAGATTATGAAGAGCAGTTCCCTGGTTTAAGTGATCATTGAATTAGGACATATCACATTCAATCTTTCAAATTTCCCCTCCTAAAAACAAAGTCTGGAAAGGGGACAGCTGCTAGGTGGGATGTCCATGTTCCATGCGAAGGTGTGTGGCTCATCTGGTGCCTCACAAAAGAGGAAGGAATCATTCACTCACCATGTTGGAAGGAGGACAGGACAAACCTAACATATAAGGAGAGTTGTTGTGTGCTCACTCCAACTGCCAGGCCACTCCTCCTTGGCTGCTGCAATAAGTCTAGGCTTTACCTAGATACTTACCTGCTGGTATTTCTCCAGGGGCACATCAAATCTCAAGATGTAGAAAGTTTTGACAATCTGTATTCACACAATGGTTCGTCTTCTTGACCAGAAAAATGCCCCTCTGTCACAAGGGCATGTGGGATATTGTCAGGAGTCCTCTATCCAGTCACTGGAGGGTGCAGACTACAAACCAAGAAATGAAATGATAGCCTGGTGATGGCATAATGAACACAGTTTCACAGGTCATAACACCAGGTTTGAACAAAGACCATGCTGAACTTGGAATGGGGCAAAGCTTCCAAGCTGAATAATCAAAAGGAGACAGTAAGAATGTTTGGGGGGGGCAAGAAAATCTGGAGGTTGTTCATGCTGGAAAACAACTTTGGAGAAGAGACACTATGATACTCACCATTGTTCATGGTCAACCCACAAACTCCAAGACATATTCAGACTCATCATAAACTACTAAGGCAAGAAGTAGTTATTGCCCTTTCAATCTGTATGCAACCATGAACACTGGCTCTAATTTCCCTTGAAAGTACATCAAAGACCTTGAAATTCCTGTCTCTTTTCTGTAGCTCTCAAGGGACAGCCGATATATGTATGCTGACTCCCATTTGTTCTGGCACAAGAACCATGAGCAAAGGCTTTCCTAAAATCACAGCACCTACCCCACGACCTGCAATTTAAAACAGTAGAACCGGGATATGCAACTCTAATCCCTGGCTCTGCGAATGAAGAATTTACCACAATCTGAGAAATTTAATCCCCAAAGATCTATGAATATTCAGTTTGATGACCCTACATCACTAAAACCTGAATATCAAAACCGAAGTGGTTCCTTAATAGCCAACATTATAATTCAATTACTGAGAAGCAAAAACGTTCCTTAAGCATTTGCAAATTCTCAAATCCATTTTCTTCCTTGACTAGATTCTATCCAACACCAACATGCCATGTAGGCCTAATGCCTCAGATTTTCTTCTTCCGGTGGTGGCTTCTTGCAATGAGTGGGTTCTTTTGTCATTCATTATTTTCAAAGCACAATGCATTAATTCCAAGATCCCCCATGAACATGAGAGCAACTCACAACCTGAGTTGTTGTTATGTTTCACCCAATTCTACACTGCATCTCTTGAGGGGTCCATCCATTTTAACAAGGGTCTAAAGAAGGACTCCATTCCTCTTGAAACTGGAGCTCCAATGATATTGGTTGAGTGGTTTGTGAAGCCCTGTGACCCTCCTGAATGCTCTCCATAGAGACTAACAGCGATTCAGCCTCAAATAAACTGTATTCATCAAGAAGTCACATGCAATCCACCAGAAAGCCAACTTTCAGAGAGAGTCCAGGAATAAGAGCGGCGGTCTTTTGTGGTCACCTCTTGTTTTTCCAGTTGACATTTAGGATCACGTGGAAAGTGCTCAGGTGTGGGAGTCTCCTCCATTGACAGAGAGAAAGGGAGTTTTTCCAAGAAGCCTGGAGAGTTACAGGTGCAAGTGCAGGTATCATTTTTAATTTCCTGCCACCAATACCTGGTGAACAATGCTCAGTGAAAAAAGGTTATGAAGAATGATTTGCATAAGCATCGTCATGAAAGACCCATGATCTATGTCCTAAGGAGAGTAGAGTGAGGTCGTGGAAGTAGTACTATGAAGAAATGCAGGAGAGTGGGCGGGCAGGATGGCTCTCTTGGAGCAGATTTTCAAACTGAAAGAAGTCACTGGAAATGGGTTGCACATGAAATGGGTGCAGTTTTCCAGTGTTGATTCATTTGTGAGGAGTGGAGGAGAGAAAAGAAAGATGGGAGAGGATTCTGAATTGGTTTCTTTTGTTTGTTTGGAATTTCTGCAATCTACCAGGGCTGGGGACTCGAACCTGCGTTTCAAGTTTGAGAGGCAGACACTCTACGTGTTGGGCTATATCACCACTACAGGACCAGTCTCTGATTTACCATACTTGATCACCTACAGTCCTACTTTGAGCAAATGTATGCATGCAAGCAATCAAGACCAAGCCAAAGAATGCCTGAGAAATTCTTAAATCTCTTGTTCAAAATAATCCAGTAAGGATCTTTTTTGAATGCCAATACCCTCAACTATCAGAGTGTCCTGAGGGAAATATTTTTTTCCTCTTCAGTTAAGGAGGAAAACGGATGTAGCTTATGCCTGTGCCAAAAATTTTTATTAGGGATCAAAGGATGCCAGGATCCAGAGCAGAGGCAGGATTATTTGGGATTGATAATTTCTCAATTGGTGACTATGAATGTAGATTTTGTGGGATATTGTCAGGAGTCCTCTATCCATCCCCTGGAGGGTGCAGAATACAAATGAACACATGAAATATCAGCCTGATGATGGCTTGGTGAGCACACTTTCACAGGTCATAACACCAGGTTTTACCAAAGACCATGCTGAACGTGGAATGGGGCAAAGCTTCGAAGCTGAATATTCAAAAGGAGAGAGTAACTACATTTGGGGATTAGATTTTGGGTATCATCCACACATGCATACCTAGTCACTATATTCGCAATCTCCTGACACTTTCCAAGATCCTAATATTTTATTAATTTAACTTTTGTCTTTGTCTTTTTTTTTAATATTTCCAAATAGCAGAGAGCTGTGCATAATGCACAAACCAGTTCAGAAGATGGATCTTGCCCATTCTCTCAGGAAAGGGTGAGACAGAGGAAGTTGTTCCTCCTGTGTTATGCCTGTTTCCATCAGTGAGAGTGTTCTTCAGTAATTTAGCCTGATACTGTTGGGGATATAAACAGGCAAATGCGAGTGGAGATGCCTCATGTGGTCTGGGGTCCCAGAAATGAAATTTGGTGTCAAAAAGAAAACATTCCTCATCCAATTTCAATCTTCTGCTCGTTATGATTTCAGTTATTCCTCTCAAGATTCATTACAGAGAGATAAGTGGCAGAAAGTGATATACTTTTTTCCTTCACTATCAGGTGCATTCATTTCCACTCAGAAAAACGCATTAATTGCTTAACAGATATCCTGTGACATGAGAACCATTCATGGGAGATCTGCTCTATTCAAAGGGGAGGGAGAAGTCATTGGGCAGCTAGGTTGTGAGGGTCGTGGGTTTCTAGGCTCCATTAGGAGAAGGCACTGGTTGCACTCCCCAGAGTGTTTGTGAAGCCTTGGGCAATATGAACATTGAAGAGTGACTCATGTGACATGGCCTGCACTGCAGATTCCACATGAGGTCACAGAGGAGTGGTCTGAGAACACAGTGGCGTCAGGGTTCCCATGACAACCAGAGACCATTCTGCTCCTAGCCGCTTCAAGGCAACATTCAAGAAAAGCACTGGCTCAGCTAGGGAGTGTAAGAGGATAAAAAAGATAAGCGGATTCCAAGATCCTGCGTTTTAAAAGAAGTAATACTATTCTTGTTGCCTGGTCATTGAGAAACCAGGCTGTAAGCTTATGCAGACCCCTGGGCGATAAATGCCTCCATGTCTGGGCAAGTCAAGGATTCCCACTGAAGTCTGACAGCTCGCCCTTCCTCCCGGACCGCTAGGTGGCGATGTGCTCCCTGGAAAGCAACTTTCATGCCCACAACATGTTCACCTGCCTCGCTGCAGGCTATAAGCCCCCACAATTTCCAGTGGAACAAGCTAGGACCCAGGGGTGCCTGGGAGTACATAGCACAACAAGTTTTGCACCAGCACCAATGGATTTGCTCTCTGACCAAACTCCTCCAGGACTGGGAAAACCCGGGTCTTCTTCAGAGGCAGGAAACTAGCCTAGAGGCCTATCAGCCACACAGAGTGATGGGTGGTGAGTGCTCAGCTTAGTAGATCATGAAGAGCAGCGCGGTGGTTTATGTGATCATTGAATTGGGACACATCACATTTCATCTGTTGGGTTTCCCCTCCTAACTGCAAAGTCTGGAAAGGAGACAGCTGTTATGTGGGATGTCCATGTTCCATGTGAAGGTGTGTGGCTCCTCTGGTGGCTCACGAAGAGAGGAGGGAATCATTCACTCATCATTTGGATGGAGGACTGGATGAATCTAACAAGCAAGGAGGGTTGTTGTGTGCTCACTCCAACTGCCAGGACCCTCCTCCTTCACTGCTGCAGTAAGACTAGGCTGTACCCAGATACTTACCAGCTGGGATTTCTCCAGGGGCACATCAAATCTCCTCAAGAGTGCGAAAGTTTTGCCAATCTGTATTCACACAATGGCATCATCTTCTTATCAGACAAATGCCCCTCTGTCACAAGGATCTGTGGGATATTGTCAGGAGTCCTCTATCCAGTCCCTGTAGGGTGCAGACTACAAACAAACACATGAAATAATAGCCTGATGATGGGGTGATGAGCACAGTTTCTCAGGTCATAACACCAGGCTTGAACAAAGACCATGCTGAACGTGGAATGGGGCAAAGCTTCCAAGCTGAATATTCAAAAGGAGACAGTAAGGACATTTGCGGGCAAGAAAAGCTGGAGGTTTATGTATGCTGGAAAACACTTGGAAAGGAGGAACTGTGAAACTCGCCATTGGTTTTGTCAACCCTCAAACTCCAGACATATATTCACACTCATCATAGACGACAAATACAGTAAGTATTTATTGCCCTCGCATTCTCTGTGCAACCATGAACACTGGCCCTAATTTCCCTTGAAAGTACATCAAAGCCCTTGCAAATTCCTGTCTCTTTTCTGTAGCTCTCAAGGGACAGCTGCATATATGTATACTGATTCTGATTTTTTCTAGCACAAGAACCATGAGCAAAGGCTTTCCTAAAACCACAGCACTTACCCCACGACCTGCAATTAAACCACTTATCCTGGGATATGCAACGCTATTCCCTGGCTCTACGAATGAAGAGGCACCACATGTCAGAAAATTAATCCCCAAAAGGTCTATGATTTTCAAGTTCGATGAACCTACATCGGCAAAACCTGAGTGTCAAAACCAAAGTGGTTCCTTAATAGGCAACGTTATAATTCAATTACTGAGAGGCAATAGGGTTCCTCAAGCATTTGCAAATTGTCAAATCCATTCTCTTCCTTGACTTGATTCTATCCACCACCAACGTGCCCTGTGCCTAATGCCTGATTTTCTTCTTCTGGCGTGAGTTCTTGCAACGAGTGGTTCTTGTGTCATTTCTTACCCTCCATCACAATGCATTAATTCCAAGATCCCCTGTGAACATGAGAGCAACTCACAACCCGAGTTGTTGTTATGTTTCACACAATTTCACACTGCATCACTTGAGGGGGTCCATCCATTTTAACAAGCGTCTAAAGAAGGGCTCTATTCCTCTTGAAACTGGAGCTCCAATGATACTGGTTGTGTGGGTTGTGAAGCCTCCATGACCTCCTGAATGCTCTCCATAGAGACTAACATCGATTCAGCACCAAATAATAACTTTATTCACATGCAATCCACTGGAAAGCCCCCATCAGAGAGAGTCCAGGAACAAGAGCGGCGGCTCTTTTTGTGGTCCAACTCTTGTTTTCCAGTTGACATTGTGTTCAACGTGAAAGTGCTCAGGTGTGGAAGTCTCCTCCATTGGCAGAGAGAATGGAGTGTTTCCAAGAAGCCTGGAGAGTTCCAGGTGCAGTATGGGTATCTTTTGAATTTTCTGCCACTGAACTTGTTGAACATGCACAGTGAAAGAAGGTTATGAGAATGATTTGCATAAGCATCCTTATGAGAGACCCGTGATCTCTGTCCTATGGAGAGTAGAATGAGGTTATGGAAGTAGTACTCTGAAGAAATGCAGGTGAGTGGGGGTGACGGCTCTCTTGGAGCAGATCTTCAAACTGAATGGTGTCACGGAAATGGGTTGCATGTGAAACAGGTTGCTGTTTTCCCAGTGTTGATTCATTTGGTGAAGAGTGAAGGAGGAAAGAAAGAGGGGAGAGGATTCTGAATTGGTTTCTTTTGTTTGTTTGGAATTTCCACAATCTACCAGTGCTGGGGACTCAAACCCAGGTCTCCAGAAGGATAGGAAGACACTCTGCGTGTTGCTATATGGCCAGAACAGGACCACTCTCTGAGTTACCGTACTTGATCACCTACAGACCTACTTTGAGCAAATGTATGCATGCAAGCAATCAAGACCAAGCCAAAGAATGCCTGAGAAATTCTTAAATCTCTTGTTCAAAATAATCCAGTAAGGATCTTTTTTGAATGCCAATACCCTGCACTATCAGAGTGTCCTGAGGGAAAGATTTTTTCCCTCTTTAATTAAGGAAGAAAATAGATGTAGCTGATGCCTGATCGGAAATTTTTATTGGAATCCAAGACACCAGGAGCTGGGGAAGGCACAGGACTAACTGGGATTGAGAATGTGCTCAATTGGTGAGAAGGAATGTAGATTTTGGGGATCATTCACACACGCAGCCATTACATTCCCAATCTCCTGACACTTTCCTAGATCCTAATATTTTCTTATTTTAATTTTGCCTTTTATTTATTTTTTTGAATAATTCTGAACAGCAGTGAGCTGTGCATAATGCACAAGCCAGTTCAGGAGATGGATCTTGCCCATGCTCTCAGGGAAGGGTGAGGCAAAGGAAGTTGTTCCATGTGTTATGCCTGTTTCCATCAGTGAGAGTGTTCTTCAGTAATTTTGCCTGATACTGTTGGGGATATAAACAGGCAAATGCGAGTGGATATGCCTCATGTGTTCTGGGGTCCCAGAAATGAAATTTGGTGTCAAAAAGAAAACATTCCTCATCCAATTTCAATCTTCTGCTCATTATGATTTCAGTTATTCCTCTCAAGATTCATTACAGAAAGATAAGTGGCAGAAAGTCATATCCTTTTTCCTTCACTCATTCAGGAGCATTCAATTAATCTCAAAAAACACATCAATTGCTTAACAGATCTCCTGTGACATGAGAACCATTCATGGGAGATCTCCTCTATTCAAAGGGGAAGGAGAGGTCATTGGGCAGCTAGGTTGTGAGGGTCACGGGGTTTCTAGACTCTGTAGGAGAAGGCACTGGTTGCACTCCCCAGAGAGTTTGTGAAGGACTTGGGCAATATGACGTGAAGAGTGGATCACGTGACATGGCCTGCACCAAGATTCCACATGAGGTCACAGAGGGTGGCCTGAGAACCAGTGGAGTCAGGGTTCCCATGACAACCAGAGACCACTCTTGCTCCTAGCCCTTCAAGCCAACATTCAAGAAAAGCACTGACTCAGCTGAGAGTGTAAGATGAAAGAAGGGAGCAGCTGCCAAGATCCTGTGTTTTAAAAGAATAATACTATCCTTGTTGCCTGGTCATTCGAGAAACCAGGCTGTAAGCTGTATGCAAACCTGTGGGCGATAAATCCCTCCATGTCCAGGAAAAGTCAAGGGTTGCCACTGAAGCCTGACAGTTCGCACTTCCTCCCAGACCGCCTAGGTGGCGCCGTGCTCCCTGGAACCCAACATTCATACTGAGAGCCCACTCACCTGGCTCCTGCTGCAGGCTATAATCCCCCACAAGTTCCAGTGGAACAAGCTAGGACCCAGGGGTGCCTGAGAGGACATAGCACAACAAGCTTAGCACCGGCACCAGTGGATTTGCCCTCTGATCAAACTCCTCCAGGACTGGGAAAACCCATGGTCTTCTTCAGAGGCAGGGAAACTAGCCTAGAGGCCTATCAGCCACAAGGAGTGATGGGTGGTGAGTGCTCAGCTAAGTAGATCATGAAGAGCAGCGCCATGGTTTATGTGAATCATTGAATTGGGACATCACATTCCAACTGGCGGGTTTCCCCTCCTAACAACAAGTCTGCAAAGAGAGAGGCTGTTACATGGGATGTCCCTGTTCCATGTGAAGGCGTGTGACTCCTGTGGTGGCTCATGAAGAGAGGAGGGAATCCTTCACTCAGCATGTTGGACAGAGGACAGGATGAACCTAACAAGCCAGGAGAGTTGTGTGCTCACTCCAACTGCCAGGACCCTCCTCCTTCACTGCTGCAGTAAGACTAGGCTGTACCCAGATACTTAGCAGCTGGGATTTCTCCAGGGGCACATCAATCTCCTCAAGATGCAGAAAAGTTTTGCCAATCTTTATTCACGCAATGGTTCTTCTTTCTTTACCAGACAAATGCACCTCTGTCCCAGGGCCTGTGTGATATTGTCAGGAGTCTTCTATCCAGCCCCTGGAGGTGCAGACTACAAAGGAACAAATGAAATACAGTCTGTGACAGCTGATGAGGAACAGTTTCACAGGTAATAACACCAGGTTTGAACAAAGACCATGCTGAACGTGGAATGGGGCAAGCTTCCAAGCTGAATATTCAAAAGAGATAGTAAGGACGTTTGCGAGAGAAGAAAAGCTGGAGGTTGTTCATGCTAGGAAAACTTCTTTGGACAAGAGACTCTATGAAACTCGCCATTGTTTATGTTCAACCTATAAACTCACGACATATATTCAGATCATCATAGACTACAAATGCAGGAAGTAGTATTGCCCTTTCATTCTGTATGCAACCATGAACACTGGCCCTAATTTTCCCTTGAAACGTACATCAAAGCCCTTGCAAATTCTGTCTCTTTTCTGTAGCTCTCAAGGGGACAGCTGCATATATGTATAGGATTCTGATTTTTTCTGGCACAAGAACCATGAGCAAAGGCTTTCCTGAAATCACAGCACCTACCCCCTGACCCTGCAATTTAAACCACTCTTCCTGGGATATGCAACTCTAATCCCTGGCTCTCCAAATGAAAGCGGCACCACAATATCAGAAATTTAATCCCAAAAGATCTATGAATATTCAAGTGAGTTGACCTACATCGGCAAAACCTGAATATGAAACCAAAGTGGTTCCTTAATAGCCAACATTATAATTCATTACCTGAGAAGCAAAGATTCCTCAGATTTGCAAATGTCAAATCAGTTTTCTTCCTTGACCTTTGATTCTATCCACCAACAACGTGCCAGTGCCTAATGCCTCTGATTTTTTCTTCCAGTGTGAGTTCTTGCAACGAGTGGTTCTTGTTCATTCCTTACCCTTCAAGCACATGCCTTAATTCCAAGATCCCCCATGAGTATGAGAGACACTCACAACATGAGTTGTTTTATTGTTTCACCCAATTCTATACTACATCTCTTGAGGGGTCCTTCCATTTTAACAAGGTTCTAAAGAAGGACTCCATTCTCTTGAAACTAGAGCTCCAATGATAATGGTTATGTGGATTGTGAAGCCCCCTTTGCCATCCTGAATGCTCTCCATAGAGGCTAACATCGATTCAGCCCCCAAATATTAACTGTTATTCATCAAGAAGTTAACATGCAATCCAACCAGAAATCCAACTGTCAGAGAGAATCCAGGAACAAGAGCGGCTGTCTTTGTGGTCACCCTTGGTTTTCCACTTGACATTGAGGTTACAGTGAATGTGCTCAGGTGAGGAAGTCTCTCCTCCATTGGCAGAGAGAATGTGAGTGTTTCCAAGAGCCTGGAGAGTTCCAGGTGACAAGTGCGGATATCATTTTGAATTTCCTGCTGCGGAAACCTGGTGAACAATGCACAGTGAAAGAAGGTTATGAAGAATGATTTGCATAAGCATCCTCATGAGAGACCCGTGATCTCTGTCCTAGAGAGTAGAGTGAGGTCGTGAAAGTAGTACTCTGAAGAAATGCAGGTGAGTGGGCGTGGCGGCTCTCTTGGAGCAGATTTTCAAACTGAAAGGTGCACTGGAAATGGGTTGCATGTGAAAGCGGTGCTTGTTAGTCCAGTGTTGATTCATTGTTGAAGAGTGGAGGAGAGAAAAGAAAGAGGGGAGAGGATTCTGAATGGTTGCTTGCTTGTTTGGATTTTCCTCAATCTACCAGTGCTGGGACCTCAAACTGGGGTCTCCAGTTTGAGAGGCAGGTACTCTACGTGTTGGCTATATCACCAGAATAGGACAACTCTCTGACTTACCATACTTGATCACTCCACAGTCCTACTCTACAAGCAAAAGTATGCATGCAAGCAGTCATGACCAAGCCAAAGAATGCCTGAAAAATTCTTATATCTCCTATTCACAATAATCTAGTAAGGATTTTTGAATGCCAATACCCTCGACTAGCAGTGTGTCCAGAGAGAAAGATTTTTTCCCTCTTCAATTAAGGAGGGAAATGGATGTAGCTGATGCCTGAGCCAAAAATTTTTATTATGGATCCAAGGACGCCAGGAGCCGGGTCAGAGGCAGGACTATTTGGGATTGAGAATATGCTCAGTTGGTGACAATGAAAGTAGAATTTTGGGGGTCATTCACCCATGCCTACCTAGCCATTATATTCGCAATCTCCTGACACATTGCTAGATCCTAATATTTTATTAATTTAACTTTTGTCTTTTATTTTTTTAATAACTGCAAAAAGCAGAGAGCTGTGCATAAAGCACAAGCAAGTTCAGGAGATGGATCTTGCCCATGCTCTCAGGGAAGGGTGAGGCAGAGGAAGTTGTTCCTCATGTGTTATGCCTGTTTCCATCAGTAAGAGTATTCTTCAGTAATTTAGCCAGATGCTGTTGGGGTACTAAACAGAAGAAAATGCGAGTAGAGAGATGCCTCATGCGGTCTGGGGCCCCAGAAACGAAATTTGGTGTCAAAAATAAAACATTTCCTCATCCAATTTCAATCTTCTGCTCATTATGATTTCAGTTATTCTCTCAAGATTCATTACAGAGAGAAGTGGCAGAAAGTCATATCCTTTTCCTTCATTCATTCAGGTGGCATTCATTCCACTGAGAAAACAACCAATGCTTAACAGTTTTCCTGTGACATGAGAACCATTTATGGGAGATGTCCTCTAATCAAAGGGGAGGGAGAGAAGACATTGGCAGCTTGGTTGTGAGGGTCATGGTGTTTCTAGGCTCCAGTAGGAGAAGGCACTGGTTTGCACTCCCAGAGGAGTTTGTGATGACTTGGGCACTATGACGTTGAAGAGTGGATCACGTGACATGGCCTGCACCAAAGATTCCACCATGAGATCACAGAGGAGTGGCCTTGAGAACACAGGTGGAGTCAGGGTTCCCATGAAACCAGAGACCCACTCTGCTCCCTAGCCCTTTCAAGCCAACATTCAAGGAAAAGCACTGACTCAGCTGAAGAGTGTAAGATGAAAGAAGGGAAGCAGCTGCCAAGATCCTGTGTTTTAAAGAAAGTACATACATCCTTGTTGGCCTGGTCATCGAGAAACCAGGCTGTAAGCTGTATGCAAACCTGTGGGCGATATAATTCCCTCCATGTCCAGGAAAGTCAAGGGTTTGCCACTGAAGCCTGGACAGTTCGCACTTCCTCCCAGACCCTGCTAGGTGCGCCGTGCTCCCTGAACCCAACATTCATACTGAGAGCCCGCTCCACCTCGCCTCTGCTGCAGGCTATAATCCCCCACAAGTTCCAGTGGAACAAGCTAGGACCCAGGGGTGCCTGAGAGGACAAAGCACAACAAGTTTCACACTGAAACCAGTGAATTTGCCTCTGATCAAACTCCTCCAGGACTGGGAAAACCCGGGTCTTCTTCAGAGGCAGGAAACTAGCCTAGAGGCCTATCAGCCACACAGAGTGATGGGAGGTGAGTGCTCAGCTTAGTAGATCATGAAGAGCTGTGTGGTGATTTAAGTGATCATTGAATTGGGACACATCACATTCCATCTGTCGGGTTTCTCCTCCTAACTACAAAGTCTGGAAAGGAGACAGCTGTTATGTGGAATGTCCCTGTTCCATGTGAAGGTGTGTGGCTCCTCTGGTGGCTCACAAAGGGTGGAGGGAATCATTCACTCAGCATGTTGGACGGAGGACCGGATGATCCTAACAAGCAAGGAGAGTTGTTGTGTGCTCACTCCAACTGCGAAGCCCCTCTTCGTTGTCTTCTGCATTAAGACTAGGCTGTACCCAGATGCTTACCTGCTGGGATTTCTCCAGGGGCACATCAAATCTCCTCAAGATGCAGAAAAGTTTTGCCAATCTGTATTCACACAATGAATCCTGTTCTTGACCAGACAAATGCCCCTCTGTTGGAAGGGTCTATGGGATATTGTCAGGAGTCCTTCTATCCAGCCCCTGGAAGGTGCAGACTACAAAGGAACAAATGAAATAACAGTCTGGTGACAGCGGTGATGAGAACATTTCATAGGTAATAACACCAGGTTTGAACAAAGACCATGCTGAACGTGGAATGGGGCAAAGCTTCCAAGCTGAATATTCAAAAGAGATAGTAAGGACGTTTGGAGAGAAGAAAAGCTCGAGGTGTTCATGCTAGAAAACTTCTTTGGACAAGAGACTCTATGAAACTCGCCATTGTTTATGTTCAACCTATAAACTCCACGACATATATTCAGACTCATCATAGACTACAAATGCTGGAAGTATTGTATGGCCCTTTCATTCTGTATGCAACCATGAACACCGGCCCTAATTTCCCTTGAAAGTACATCAAAGACCCTTGCAAATTCCTGTCTCTTATCTGTAGCTCTCAAGGGACAGCCGCATATATGTATGCTGATTCTTATTGTTCTGCACAATAACCATGAGCAAAGGCTTTCCTAAAATCACAGCACCCACCCCACGATCTGCAATTTAAACCAGTTGACTCCTGGGATATGGAACTCTAATCCCTGCTCTCTGAATGAAGAGTGCACCACAATTTCAGAATTTAATCCCCCAAAAGGTCTATGAATATTAAGTTTGATTGGACCTACAAGGGTGCAAAACCTGAATATTAAACTGAAATGGTTCATTAATAGCCAACATTATAATTCAATTACTGAGAAGCAAAAGCTTCCTCACGCAGTTGGAAATTGTCAAAACTGTTTTCTTTCTGGACTTGATTCTATCCTCTGCCACTGTGCCATATGCCTAATGTCTCTGATTTTCTTCTTCCATTGTGAGTTCTTGCAAAGAGTGTTCTTGTGTCATTCCTTACCCTCCAAAGCAAAATGCATTCCAAGATCCCTTGTGAATATGAGAGCACTCACAACCCTTGTTGTTGTTATGTTTCACTCAATTTCTACACTGCATCTCTTCACGGGTCAATCCATTTAACAAGGGTCTAAAGAAGGACCCCATTCATCTTGAAACTGCAGCTCCATTGATAATGGTTGAGTGGGTTGTGAAGCCCCCATGCCTCTCCTGAATGCTCTCCATAGAGGCTAACATCGATTCAGCCCCAAATCCTAACTTTATTCATCAAGAAGTCACATGCAATCCACCAGAAAGCCGACTGTCAGAGAAAATTTAAAAACAACAGGGGCCCAGCGTTTTGTGGTCACTTCATGGTTTTCCAGTTGACATTGAGATTCACGTGGAAGTGCTCAGGTGTGGAAGTCTCCTCCATTGGCAGAGAGAATGGGGGTGTTCCCAAGATACCTGGAGAGTTCCAGGTAGAACAACGGTTTCATTTTGAATTTTCTGCCATGGAAACCTTGTGAACAATGCCCAGTGGAAGAAGATTGTGAAGAATGATTCACATAAGCATCCTCATGAGAGACCCGTGATCTCTGTCCTAAGGAGAGTAGAGTGAGGTCATGGAAGTAATACTCTGAAGAAATGCAGATGATTGGGCGTGATGGCTCTCTTGGAGCAGATTTTCAAACTGAAATGTGTCACTGGAAATGGGTTGCATGTGAAACGGGTGCTGTTTTCCAGTGTTGATTCATTTTGTGAGGAGTGGAGGAGAGAAAAGAAAGAGGTGAGAGGATTCTGAATTGGTTTCTTTTTTTGGTTTGGATTTTCTGCAATCTACCAGTGCTGGGGACTCAAACCTGTGTCTCCAATTTGAGAGGCAGGCACTCTAGGTATTGGACTATATCGCCATCACAGGACAGGTCCCTGAGTTACAATATTTGATCACCTACAGTCCTACTTTGAGCAAATGTATGCATGCAAGCAATCATGACCAAACCAAAGAATGCCTGAGAAGTTCTTAAATTCTCTTGTTCACAATAATCCTGTAAGGATGTTTTTTGCATGCCAATATTCTAGACTAGCAGTGTGTCCTGAGGGAAAGATTTTTTCCTCTTTCAATTAAGGAGGAAAATGGATGTAGCTGATGCCTGAGCAGAAAATTTTTATTAGGGATCCAAGGATGCCAGGAGCAGGGGCAGAGGCAGGACTATTTGGGATTGAGAATGTGCTCAATTGGTGACTATGAATGTAGATTTTGGGGATCATTCACACACGCATACCTAGCCATTATATTCACAATCTCCTGACACTTTCCTCGATCCTAATTTTTTCTTAATTTAACTTTGGTCTTTTTTTTTTTTTTGAAAAATTCTAAACAGCAGAAAGCTGTGCATAATGGACAAGCCAGTTCAGGAGATGGATCTTGCCCATGCTCTCAGGAAAGGGAGAGGCAGAGAAGTCATTCCTCCAGTGTTATGCCTGTTTCCATCGGTGAGAGTGTGCTTCAGTAATTTAGGCAGATGCTGTTGGGGATATAAAAAGGGAAAGGCGAGTGGTGATGCCTCATGTGGTCTGGGGTCCCAGAAGCAAAACATGGTGTCAGAAAGAAAACATTCCTCATCCAATTTCAATCTCCTGCTCGTTATGATCAGTTATTCATCGTCACGATTCATTACAGAGAGGTAAGTGCCAGAAACTCCATATCCTTGTTTCTTCATTCATTCAGGTGCATTCAATTCCACTCAGAAAAACACATCAATGCTTACCAGTTCTTCTGTGACATGAGAACCATTCATGGTAGATCTTCTCTATTTAAGGGGAGGGTGCAAGCATTGGGCAGCTAGGTTGTGAAGGGCATGGGCTTTATGCTCCATTAGGAGTAGACACTGGTTCCATCCCCCAGATTTTTGGTGAAGCCTTGGGCAATGGGAACTTTGATGAGTGGCACACGTGACAGACCCTGCACTGCAGATTCCACCTGAGGTCACTGAGGAGCTGTCTGCCAACACAGTGGTGTCACAGTTCCCATGCCAACCAGAGACCATTGTGCTCCCTACGGGCTTCAGGTCAACATTCAGGGAAAGCACTGGCTCAGCTGTGAGGGTAAGAGTGTAGATGAAGGGAGTGGCTGCCAGGGTCCTGCATTTTTAAAGAAGTAATACTATCCTTGTTGCCTGTTCAAGGAGAAACCAGGCTGTAAGCTGTATTCAGACCAGTGGGTGATAAATCCCTCCACTTCCAGGCAAGTCAATGGTTCCCACTGAAGTCTGACATCTCGCCCTTCCTCCCGGAGAGGCTAGGTGGCGCCATGCTCCCTGGAAGGCAACATTCATGTTGAGAGCCCATGCACCTGGCTCCTGCTGCAGGCTATAAGCCCCACAATTCCAGTGGAGCAAGCTAGGACCCAGGGTGTCTGAGAGGACATAGCACAAGAAGTTTCAGACCAGCAAGAGTGGATTTGCCCTCTGACCAAACTCCTCCAGGACTGGGAAAAGCTGGGTATTCTTCAGAGGCAGGAAACTAGCCTAGAGGCCTATCAGCCACACAGAGTGACTGCTGGTGAGTGCTCAGCTTAGTAGATCATGAAGAGCAGCTCCATGGTTTATGTGGTCATTGAATTGGGACACATCACATTCCATCTGTCGGGTTTCCCCTCCTAACTACAAATATTCACACAATGGTTGGTCTTCTTGACCAGACAAATGCCCCTCTGTCACAAGGACCTGTGGGCTATTGCCAGGAGTCCTGTAACCAGCCCCAGGAGGGAGCAGACTACAAGTTGGCAATTGAAATAACCACTTGGTGATGGCGTGATGAACACAGTTTCACAGGGCATAACACCAGGTTTGAACAAAGACCATGCTGAATGTGGAATTGGGCAAAACTTCCAAGCTGAATATTCAAAAGGAGACAGTAAGGACATTTGGGGGGCAAGAAAAGCTGGAGGTTGTTCATGCTGGAAAGCAACTTTGGAGAAGAGACACTATAGAACTCGCCATTGTTCATGGTCAACCCACAAACTCCTACGACAGATATTCATATCATCATAGACTACAAATGCAGGAAGTGTGTGCCAACCTGGTTGAACCCTCCTGAATGTTGTAAATGTATGGGGAGCAAAATGTGAAATCCAGAACCCTGTCTCACAGCTTAAATCTTTATGTATATGTTAATAAAATCCTAAAATTCCAGCTCCCTGCTTGTATTTTCAGTGACAACTTTACCAATCCTCAATATTATCAATTATATTCCCTATTACATTTCAAATGAGCACATTTAAAAAAATTTTTTAACCAAGAACTGGATAGAACTTTCTATAGGATTTGTTTTCTGGCTGGGTGCAATAAAAATGTGCAAAATCCCAGAGACTCAGGTGGCTAAGCCATGAAGATTGTAATTAAAATCAACATCAGAAATTTAGGTGGAGCATAGGCAACTTAGAAAGAACTGTCTCAAATATTTGAAACATAGACTGTGTATGTATCTCATATTTAACATGCTCCTGTGTTAATTAACCAGTACCAAAGAATAAGACAAAAGCAAAGACTTTTGTTGTTATTATTATTTATGAGAATTTCATGTGATAGAAAAGTGGAGAAAAATCACTTGGCCTTTGTAAAAATATGTACTTGTATTCTCCTTTTGTCTCTCCAAGTCCAGACACCTTGTCAAAATGTCTTTGTGTTGAGAGTTCCCCTGATCAAAATTATGTGAGAAATGTCTCCTTCCCTCTCTGATATTTTCCTGGTACTGTGTTTCAGAAATATCTGATATGAGGATCCCACAGCTGGCACATCTAATGTCTCTTAAGAGTGTAGTGAATATCAGTACTTGGGTCTTATCTTGTTAGAGAGTAGACTTAATTTAGGTAGTATAGTTTTTAAGAAATAGCTGAGTGCCCTAAAGCTGGAAGAAATCTGCTAGGGTACCCCTCATCCAAAATGCACTTCAGTTGTTTCCTGACCTTTGCTACTGTGAATACTGCTACAGTGAAAATGAGAATGCAATCATTTATTTAACTTACTGATTTCAAAAACTTTGGAAATGCACTCAGAATTACTATTATTCTGTTAATTTATAAGAACTTTCAACTTTCAAAGCTTTTTAAAAATTGGTTTTACTAACTTCATTTCTACCAGTTTAAAGTGTTTATTTCTTCCATATTCATATAATTTGCATACTTGTTATTCTTCCACTTTTTGATAGTAGACATTCTAACAACTGCACTCAGGTCACAGAAACTCTTATAGTTGAATGGTGCATTAAATTTATGATGCAAGTTTGTTAGAATTGAGGTCATCTTATACTCATTGAATGAAGGTGATGTGATTCTATTTTAGAAATAAACAAGGATCTATACTTTTATACCTTTTTCTTCACTCCTGGTGGGGATTTTAGTCCATGGAAATGCTTGCACACCAATATGGAGCCTGTTCTTTGTGATATACTGAGATAAGCACATGTGTATTTGTCATTGCTCCCAAAGTCTGGAGGTTTAGAATGTAGTCCATTGAATGGAAAAATAAAAATTTCAGACAAATTCCTTACAGAAAGAATTGCTTAGTCTTGAGTTATTATTGAGGTTAGCCAAGGAAGAGGGCTCATGGAGTACTTCACTTCCACTTGGGTTGCCAAGTGGAACTCTTTGGTGTTGGATAGAAAGAAGCTCAACTGTTAGCAACATCCTTTGCACAGATTATGCTGACAAATGTGCTTTAAGGAAAATTGGGACCCTTGAGTTTTAACTCCTCTTCTTCCCTTGTCTCATGAAATAAAACTACATTTTTCTAGAAAACCACTCCTTTACTCTGTTCTTTATACTCATGTATATCTAGTCTCTTTCTCTGTGTGCACCAGTTAAATTAAAATTCAAACTACAGGAAATTTAAAATTAAATGTGCTATATTTATGATCCAAACTGTCTTCCTCTACTCAGGGTGACAGTGAATTTAAGTATCCCATCCCAGTTATAAGGATCTTTGCTCAAGGAATGCTAATGTCCTAGTATAACCCAACCTTTCCTACTCATCTGATGGTAGATTATTTTGTTTTATATACCTCTAATTAATTTATAACTTTAAGACAGATTCAAAACAGGAATAAATATTGATTTGGTGTATCTGTGAGTGGATCAAGAGGCAGGAGGTTTGTATTTTGCTATATTTTTATAATCATTCCTCTTAATATCTGCTTTCTGGTGGGTGGTGCTGGAATATAATTCTGGCATTGCACACATTCTGCACACAATCCCAACCAGTGGTCTGAGCCTTTAGTTCTAATATCTACCTTTATGCTGGATTGTATCATTCATTTACATTAAATACTTTTCTTGATATGATTGTATTTATATAGCCCTTTTTATTGCATTTAACAATAAAAACAATATTTAGATACATATGGATTTATTAATTTTCTCTAGTGTAATTTCTTGGTCTTTATATTACCACAATATTATAATTTTAAAACATATATTAGTATCAGGTAGTGATACCTGGTACTTTGTTTTATATTTCAGAGAGTTCTTGACTAATTATATATATGTAAAAACTTTTTGGAGAATTTTGGATGTTTTTGCATTGTTTTCTTCTTTACTTCATTGAGGTATTATAGTTGACTTGGAGACAATGGTATTTCTTATGATAGTTTTACAATCTATGTATAAGTTGAGCAATTTGTTATTTGATATACTTCTGTGTATTTTTATTTTCTCAAATTCTTCACATTTTTACATATTCTTACATATGAAATACAACATTCATATGACAACTTTATAAAATATACATGGTGCTTTTTAGTATTTGTCAAGCTGAATATAACAAAAAATGTGTCAAGATTCTAGAACCATTATTTTTAATAATTTATTATTTATTTCTTCCTAAATATACATCCCCTTTAACCATGCCCCTGGGTTTCAACTCAGGAGGAATAGGGTTATGTCTTCATATGTCCAGGTGTTGTAATTCCAGTCTCTGTTTCTGGTGGTGGTGTATCATGTATTTTTAATTAGAAAAAAAATTGTGCCCATGGATAATAGCAGTTTAAACTCTATCTTCCCTTTATGAGAATGTCTTTTTCTACATGTTCATCAATACTATTTAACTTTGTGCATATGATGTGATTTTATTTTACATTACCTAATTTCTGAAGATGTTTAGTTTTTCATGATTAGGGAACACTTATATATGGCCTATTTAAAGTGACTGTTCAAGTCTCTTGTCTACTTTTCTTTTTGCAGTCTGTATTTTTCTTCTTATAAGTGTTTGGATTACATAGGAGGCAATTAGGTCATTTGACCTTGCACCATTTCATGAAATCATTCAATGAATGGAATTTTTATTTTAATATTATATAATTTATAAGTTTAAAAATATTATTTTGTGTAATTTTGAAAAGAAATAACTTGTTTGTTGTTCTTTTCCCTTTTGTGATATTGGAGATTGAAACTGGTGTACTATTACTGAGCTATATCCTCAGCTCTTTTTCAAATTTTATTTTCAGACACACTTTGCTAAGTTTCTTGGGTTGGCATAGACTTGTGATCCTCATGCCTTAACCACTAGAGTACTGGATATTTCAATTGTGCACCGCCATATGCATCCTGTCTCACTTTCTTAGGTCAACTTTTGAATGCTTTATATTTTCTTTTATATTTCACTTTTCATAATTCTTATATTTATATTTAATATATGAAAATGGGTTATGTGGTATAAGTAAAGGATACAATTGCATTTTTACTATCATACAAATATCCCCATATCCTAGCCTCTTTCTTTGGAAAGAATGCCATTTTTCCTCTTTTCTACACTACAATCTCTATGATTTAAAACTGTCTAAATAGCAAAGGACTTATTAAGATGTTTGTCTTGAGTTCCCCATGTAGTTAATTTTATCATGAGGTCTACACTTTATTTATGATTGCTTTAACTTTATAATATTAGTCTATTGTGGCCTTATGGTGTTGTGGTCAGTGCTAGACTTCATGTACATCAAGTGGAATGACTATAACAAAGAGCCTCACCATGTAGTATTCTGTCCCAACTTGATTGTTGTTATTACACTCTGATATTTGGAAAATAGCAAAATCATCTTAGAATAAATTTCCCAGAACATATTCACTTCAAGTGAGACATCATTATATAAGCATATATATGCAATTGCATAGTATATAATTGATATAATTTTTACTTATTGAATTGTTGAATTTACCAGGGTCTCTCTGAGTTACTAAGTGATTCACTAAGTTACTGAGGCTATCTTTGAACTCTTGATCCTCCTGCCTAATCCTCCTGAGTTGTTTGGAATACATGCTTGTTCCACTACATCTGGCTCATTTGCTTTTTAAAAAAATCTTCATTGACTTTGGTGATTCTGTTATGTTTATTTTCAATATCTTCTAATTTAGCTCTTTTGCTTAGGATTTTCTTTTCTCCACTCTTATTTTTATAAAATTTATTTCTTTCAAACTATTGAGATGAATGATTTGCTAAGAAATTCCTAATCATTTTATGGATTACAAATTTATTTCTCTATATTTCATTTTTAATATCAGCTTCAGATACATCTCACTTTTTTATGGTGTTATGGAGGTTTAATTAGCACATATTAGCCTGCACATATCTTAAGTGTATCTTTTATCTTGTGACATACGTACATATCCATGAAACCAGCACCACAATCAACCAAATTGTCATGTCTATTTTAAAATATGTTCCCAGAGGTTACATTCCATTTATGTGTGATCTACAAAATGTATAAATGCATTCTACTGGCATGTACAAGTAATTAGAAAAATGAAAGTAAATTAAAAATAAAATGTTCCCAAATGTCCTTTTAAATCCCTTCTTTTGCTCTTCCTCACAGCCATTCATGCAATAAAATTGATTTTATGAAGCACAGCAAGAACAGAAAAGCATTGAAATTATAGAGTTCCTTGAATTACCATAAAGGAAACATACCATGTACCATTGCTTACACCAAGAAATAGAACATTAATGATGCCCCGAGAATACATTGTGCCCTCTTCCTCTTAGTACCCCTTCATAATGTCTGATGGTAAGTACTCTTTTCTTTCCTATATAAATACTATTTATCCCTTTTTAAAAACAAAGGAAGCAAAAAATAAAAGAGAAGCATTACTCCCTCTGAACTTCTTAATGCAAAATTGGAGGAGAAAGTGAAGCTGTGGTTTTGTTTCTGACCCTGACCTCAACCCAGCCTCCTGCTCTCTGATAGGAGAAGTTGTGAAGTAAATCTAAAGATGAAGAAGGAAGAGGTGGGCTGGAAGCAGGATGCAAGGCTTGGGGCTGCTAAGAGAGGATACCAGAGTATAAGTGGTATGGGGAGCAAAAGAGCAAGTAAGGGGAGAAGTACAACTGTGACCAGAGGAAAGCTCAAATGGAGCAGGTCAGATGGTGTAACAATGGGAGATTAGTGGGGAGTGTCAGCATCTAGAAAGGTGGAAATGAGAAGACTGGAGTATAAAGAATGGCGTCTCTTGTGCAGTTCTCCAAGTTACAAGCAGGTAAATGTTTGCACCCTAGCTTTTTCCCACTCTCACTTTCCAAGGGGCATTTCAGTCCCAAACCCATTGGAAGGGTTCTCCCACTGTCACCACATTTTCTGATTTCTGGCAATTGGAATTCACTTTATCTTCTTTCTCCTGTTCTTCCTCATGTTCTGCCATATTGTTTATTCCCCTCTTCATACTCAGCAGGTACTTTTTCCTCCTCAGTTCCCTTCTTAGCCTCCTCTACCACTTATTTATTTTTCTCTTTCCAATTGCTTTATCCTTTAGGTCCTTGTTTCTAATTATACAACTGCCCTATGCTTTTCTCTGAGATGGTGCTGGGGCTCTGTATGTACTTATGTGAAAACTGGGTCCCATCATCCAGGTTGAAGGGTCCTAACCTGCACAGTGTGGTGGTAGCTAGAGGAAATTATCTCAGTGGTAGAGGCAGCAGTGGTGGGTTCCAGTTAGAGCATTCTCATATAATCATTGTTTCCTCTTATTTTCTGTTAGGGGAATAATTAATGTTTCATAGTATGTGCCTCAGTAGATAGCACCATGCCATTTTCCAAAGTTACTTTAATTTTTACCTTACCACAGCAGGCCTGACAATTCCAATCACTTAACTCCTCTGTGACCATTAGTTTTTCTGCATTGTGTGATTGTCTTTTTTTTTTTTTTCCATCCTGGTGAGTATACAATAGTCTTTTAGCTTGAATTTAATGTCCTTAAATACTATAGCTTTATACATATATTCATGTTTTTTGTAATTTTAATGTTTCCTCCTTTGTGAAATCTTTTGAAATTTCTCATCTGTGCTGTACTCTGTTGAGATGTATTTTCCCCAAAGAAATGGTTGAGAGTGGGTTTCTCAACCTCTTGTGGTAGATCACAAGTGGCAATCACACCCTAAAGGAAGGAGAAAGCTTCTTTCACTGTATGATGAAGCTGAAAACTTCAAGGACTGTACCTTGTGTCTCATCTCTATTATATAGTCTTATGACCTTTTGTGTCAGGCAGCTGTAGGGCAGGGAGTGTCATGAGTCTCTTTTAACTTCTCACAGGCAGTTTGGAATACTGGTGTACAAATCAAATGTTTTATCTATATCTTTTTATACCTAATACAGGAGTTTACATATTAGTCCAAAATTAGGGACCAGTATCTGACTGTTTTAGTCAGATTTTTTTATGACTGTGACCAAAATTATGTACAAGAGCAATTTTAGAGAAGGAAGAGATTATTATGGGGTTAACAGTTTCAGAAGTCTCAGTTCAGAGATGGTTGGCTCCATTCCTCAGTGACTGGGATGAGGCAGAACATCATGGCAGGAAAGTATGGCATTATAGAAACATCTGTGAAGATGGTGCCAGGATTCACAGAGTGCTCTACTCAACAAGGATATAAGATATCCTCCAAGGCCTACCCCTAGGGACTTTCTCCTCATGCCGTACACTTCATACCTGGAGTTACCATTTCATCCATAACTGAGGCTTAATGCACTGAATAGGCAAGACTCTCATAGCCTAATCATTTAATCTCTAAACCTTCTTGCATTGTCTTATGCATGAGCATTTGGGGGACAACTAATATCTACATCATAACACTGACATTTACAGGAACCCATGTACCTGTCTCTAGTTTCTGACTTCTATAAAGCTTAAGATAGCCTTTTTAAATCTGACATAAAAATTCAGGTCCATTAGGATAATCTGGAATTCCAGACAGGTGACATGTTTATAAAACTCAGCCATCTTAGTGGACACCTCATATGAGGTGAGGTGTTTTACTGCAGCAATATAGTATTTGAAAATCTGAGTTCATAGCTGGGGTTGGCTATAAGCAGATAATCCTCATATTGAGAAAGGATTTCTTAATCCACTCATACACTCAGCTAACAATTTTGATAGAATTCTATTCAAAAAATTACAAAAATATTAAATCCCTATGTAAGAAAACCCAACAATACTGGATTGTTACTTTTGTATTGAAGTCCTGTCACTCAAGAGCAGTAATTAGGAATACCTTATCAGAGGAAGTGCAAAGGAACTCATCTCTTAAAATTGTTCTTAACCTGCCATTGTTACCTGGCATTACTAATAGTAAAGTATATGGATTTGGTAATTTTGGATGAATATGTGAAACTATGATACTTTTAACACTCAGATCTTGCCCAAATTATTATGGATCAGTGGGTTTTAATTTTTTTTAAATGGAAGATTGGGTTATTGCAGGTTGTTTGGCAAATACAACCAAATCCATCCATCAAACTTGTCTATAGAGAATTTCAACCCTATTAATACTTCACTTTTAAGAATATATTGTTTCTTCATAGGGTATTACCACCTCCTTAAACAAAACACTGAGAAAATATTTGTCATCCTTCTCAGAGTCCCTTTAACCAATATAGACTTATTTATTTATTTATTCATTTATTTATTTATTTTGACCATGGATTGTACCCACATATTCATGTCATCAGCCCTTTAATTTCTTGTTTTATTTGGGTCAGGGTCTCACTAATTTGCTTAGGGTCTTGCTATATTGCATAGGGTGGCATTGAAATTGAAATTCTCTTGCCTCCTTCTCCCAAACAGCTGGGATGAGTGGTATGTACCACTGTGTCTGACTCGAATCATTTCTTAAGAAGAATCTCTATCATGAACTGATTTTTGTTTTTAAACTTGAATATTTTTATTTATAATTGCCCTGCTCTCATAACTGTTTTAACATTCAACTCCCTTTGACCTATATTTCCTTAAATCTGAATCTCAGGTCAAATAAACTTTGGTAAAATTGTGCTCTACTACCTTTAATGGATACTTCATAAAATATCATAAAAATGAATATTATTACTGCTATCCACATTAGTTTTGGTTTTGTTAATTAAGATATGAAAGCTCATAGTTTTGTGTACACATCTGAAATAATCAAAAAAATTATTATTGAGGAGGCAAAGATGGGTATTAGAGTGAGGCAACATTTCTCCTAGCTCACTTACCCCAGAAATCAAGTGGTGAAAATAGTATTTCCTCTCTGAGGCTCTGAGTGAAAAATCATGCGACTGGAGGGTAATGTGCTCTTGCTGAACCAGAGACTGTTCAACTCATTAAATGGATTTTTAAAAAGTTATCCCAAGATTACCAATCATCATAGGAGAACTGAATCAAGTGTCATATTGAGAGTAAACTACAGCTCTTCCAATGGATAGTGGAAACCCAGACCTGGGGAATTATGGCTAGACCTACATAAACCTATCTGAGCCTAGTAAAGAGGTTAACTGAAATTAAACAAACCCAGGTAAAAGAAGAATCCAAGAGCATCTTTACCTAGGTAAATTCCAGTTGCAGAGGCAGGGAGAAACCAACTCTCTCCAACACTTTGAGGTCCTGTGCTCAAAGGATCTCATAAGGCCAGCTACAGTGAATCAGATATTTGATGTGGTTGACTTTCAGTGCTCATAGCTCTCTGATTAACAGCCTGATTGGTCCTGGGGTACTTATGAGACCACAGCACCCACCTTTCACCTGAACCCATTCAGTTTGTAACCTGCTGAGATCCCTGGCTTCCACCCATTTTTGGTGCTTTACCTGTTGCTGGCACCTGCCAGTTTCTGATATCCAACTGCTCCTTACCTGCCCTATCTGTCTGGTCCTTGTGACCACAACCTGCCTGTGTCCTCTGGACACCAGAGGCCCAGTTGGAATACTCAAACCAACCTCACAACCTGCCTACTGCTTGACTGACTATGCATGCAATTTCACTGCTTGGCCCATAGCCCAGTGTGCCAGGCTACAATGTCCCTGCCAGTTCAATCTGACCCAGGCACCTCCATTGCTCTCTGGCCCACAGGCTGTCCCAATCAGCCCAACATTTCAACACCTAATGTGCCCAATCCATCACAGAGTGACATCTGCCAGGCTTTAGAAGAATATCATTTCAACAATGCCAGCAACTCACCACAAAATAAAGCAACCAGAACTGTTGTCAGATGTGGGTTGGCCTCTCGGGAAGGGAGTGAGTGCAACGGTGCCCCTTTGCCCAGACACAGGGAGCCAGGTTCTGTGACGCAGACTCAATTTATTCAGGAAGTGCAATACTTTATATAAGAAGTGAGAACCAATCATTTTAATGAGATAGCCAGGCCACTTCTCAGGTTACTGTTTACACTACCGTACTGTAGGGAAGAGCCGACTTCTACTGGGAACCAAGAGGGCCCCAAGAGGCATTGGGTCATACAAGTGTTTCTCATGTGACATGAAGAGAGCCTGTGTTCTGTGCTCAAGCCCAGTCATACCTTGGATCCATGCCTGGGACACCCCAGGATTTCTCCTCATTTTCACCCTTTTTCTTTTTTGCCATCATAACCTGAGTTAACATGACCTGTCCTGTATCAATTTTTGAGGTTCTTTTACAAAGGCAGTAAATACATAGAAATGATATTACAATGCCAGCAAGGGAAAGGTCAATTAATGTAATATTTACAGGGAAATATGGAGGTGATTTTGTTACATAATTGTGTGGAGAAAGAAGCATTTAGTACAAGTTGGGCTCGGGTTTCATTGATTGACATGATCGCATGACCTAGTTTGAGCATTAAGTTTTGAAATTGGGAGTTTCAAGGACCCCTTAAATATGTACTTAATTCTTGTCTCCATTTATTTACATTGTCAAGTGTTACCATAGTGTCAGAAACATGGGGTAATGTGGGAACACATTGTAGACCCATTGTTATTTGCATATTTATTCTTTCATTTGGGATGGGTTTTGAGGCATTTATTACTAAAAGTCTGGCAAAGGATGAAAGCTGCTGGGTAACTCTAAAGGGAGTGTGACTTTGCACACACTGGCAGGGTGGATGTCTGCCAATGGCCTAATTTTGTTTACATTTTTAGTGATATTGGCAGAAATCTATGGGCACACAGGCAAACGGGGAAAGCATCTATAGAACTATTCTTAGATACAGAAGTTAATTTAACCGGCTTAAGACCTGTGATGTTTCTTGTAGTATGATCTAGGAGAGTATCAGGGCATAAGCAGATCACTTGATCACATAATGAGAGCTCAAAAGTGGAGGAACAATTGGACAACTTCATGAATAGCCAACTGCCAGTAGTGCTAACAGTAGTATTACATCGAGCTCGATGAGGAGGTGCTGAAGTGGCAGGAATGTCTATGGAAGTATTAGAAGTTAAAATAGAAGGCAGAACATCTGTATCTAAGCCTAATGGCATCACCATGGACGGATTAGGGATCCCAATAATTGTTGCACCAGTGCGGTGAGAGTTGGCAGTGATAATAGAACACATTAGTGAAAAAGTGGATGGGGAAGTATCACCTTCAGGAGCCATTTGTTGAGCCTCCTGAGCTACCCTTTTTAATCCCCCCAAGTCACTGGAGGTGCATGGTGACCTCTTTTCTTTTTCCTTTTCCTTGTGTGTTTGATGATTGTCCTTGTGTGGCTGAGGAGCCCTCTGTCCTCTTCAGTTCCTCCATCAGGGTTTGTGAATGTCTTTTTTTGTTGCCCTCCATGCGACTAGCGGACTTGATCGATCTGGTTGGTATCCAAATTGGCATAAATTCACCTTCTGGGAAAACACAAGCAAAACCTCACCCCTGAGTTAGTAAAGGGTGTGGTCCATGAAGGCAATTTGATAGGGAGTCCTTCCAATACACCAATGGCAGAGGAGTGTTACCGGGAAAAGAACCCCATTGCTTCATGGCTGGTGAAATACCGTGGTCATCAAAGGTTAGGAAATTCAGAGTGAACAGAATGTGATTGAGTGTGTATGATGGGGGCATATGTGTTCCCTCTTCTCCCCCTTTCTCTTTTGTAGCTGAGTTTTTATAGTATGGTGTGTTCTTCCTACAATTCCTTGACCTTGTGGATTGTATGGGATTCCTGTAATTACCTTGATATTCCAAGTAGATACCCAACTTTTGAATTTGTTTGAGGTATATGCAGGTCCATTGTCTGTTTTGATGGCCCAATTTGGGGGCAATTGTTCATATTCCTAGGTGGTCAGAGTGGAATGCTTTCCTCTGCAAGTTTACATAGTGAGACATTAAGTGCTGCGAACCAAGAACTAAGACAAGGGATTCCTTCAGGAGGACCTCATTGACTTGAACCCTCATGAGTCTCTTGTTGAAAATGGACCACAAATGTTTAATTTTAATGCAATTATTATAAAGAAAGAGTATACAGGCAAATCACCAGGCGGTAGAAGAGTTGAGAAATTGTTCCCATAATAAGGCCTAACAAAGGCTGGAAAGGACAAGGACTTTGTGTGGGAACCTTGACAGTGTCCAAGTTATTAGGAATGTAAATACAAACAAGTAAACCTTTAATGTCATTGATGTCTCCAGAAAATATAGCTAAGCAACTTGATGTCATCTGATTTTTTGCAAAATATCCTTTTAATTGGTATAATCTGTGTTTAGTAGAGATCTCTATATTTCTGTTATTTAGGGCTAGATAATAATACTAGCAAACATAGATTAAGCCTACCTGTGTAGCTTAGGAAGGTCTGTAGGCCTTAAATTGACTAAAAATTTCTGACTCTGGCCGTTTCCTCTTGATAATTATTAGGCACATTTGTCTAAGAATCTCTCTTTGTAGCTTACAGTCTTTACTTATTCTAGAATGCTAGCACAAGTGTATTATTTAAATTGCATTTAACTCTTGCTTCTTTTAGACTCTGTAAACCAGTACAATACTCTAACAGTTGTTGTTTAACTATAATTGTATAAACCCTGATTTTCAAGAGTAATTGTTCTAAAGAAGAAAACAGACATGATGTTAAAGAGTAAATTAAGTGTTTCCTAAGAAATCCTTGTCATCTTAACATATAGATTGAACTTTGGTTTATATCAGACATTAGTATTTGAACTTAGGAAAATTCTTAAGTAGCTTTAAACTGATTGTTTCACATACATATAACCAACTTAGGTACACACAAACTTGTTGAATGTTGTCCTTCACTTACACATAGATTGTCTTAAGCACTTGCTTAGACCCTTATGTTTACCACACAAGCATTTTTTTTACCCAGAAAACACTTTGTTGTTTAGAGTAATCTAATGGAAAACCAGTTAAAAACTCTTGGAGCCCTTTGTATATAGAATTGTACCTGTAAGGACTTAACTGTTAGTTACATTGTGTGTAGTGATAACGCAAGCAATCTTTAAAACCTTTTTATCCCCAATTTTTGAAAATACCAGTAACTGTTAAGTATGTTACCCCCTGGAATTTAAGGAGTTAAGAGTACTCAATGTTATTTAATAATTAGCATTTTACTTTGCAAATTAATCAGATGTTTCAAACAAACATATTTGAGTAATCTTATATATGTTAAGTCTAATTTCTTATTTACTTATTTTACTGTAAACCAAAGATATTAGACAAGAGTATTGAACAGTATTGCCGGCCCTTTCCTGTTGAAAGAAAAGTCCTAGAATCAATTGATAGTAGACATGTTATAAATATTAACATTTATTAGTTTGACCACCTAGAGACTTGTGAGTTAATTTCAAAGACATTTTCCTCTTATTAGTTTACCCAATTTAAATTGAAACCTTTTTAAATTCACGTGATTTAAAATATGTGGATCCATTTTTTTAATTTTAATTTTATGTGTGCTTATTATTCATGTCAATTTTGTCAGGTATATACATAGACAACACATTAGACAAAAACATATACACATAACACAAAAGCAAAGACCTTGTAATGTTTATCTCCATTGCAATGTAACAGATATTTCCAAAATAACTCTAGAGTTGAATAAAAATAGAAACTAATCAGAAAATCATTAACCAGTTATGTAGGATCAAATTATGAGCTCAAAAAATATTGCATTTATAAAAAAAAAAACAAGAATCCTGAAGAAAAAATGATAATAACCATGAATATAGCATAAAAGACTGAGGAAGAGGAAGGCAAAAGAGTGAGATGAAGGTGGTGGGAGAAAGTGAATTTATTTCCTTTTTGGCTAGGGATTTGTTTTAAAGCTCACAGAGCTCATAAGTGCACTTGATCTAAATACTGAGGTGGGCCTTGCGCCTGAAACAGCTGGTGAAGCATAGACTCCTTCTCCCTGTAACCATCCAGCATCTAACTGTACTCTTGCCCTATTATTCCTTTCAGCCTGTTGGCTCACATTGATCATGGAACCCTGCTCTCCATAGGAGGACTCACCAGAGCCTAAATCATATGACACAAATCTGTCCAATCCTTGGGAGTGTTAACATCTAGACTAAAATTCTCTATTAACTGAGTAGCATAAGGGGAATGAAGATCATCCTCTTGAACTGCTTTCCTAATAGTAGTAACTGTCTTTTGTTCATGAGGATACCAATTCAAAGGTCATTGGGCTGTTCTATTGACATTATTGGAAAGCTTGTAAAGTAGTCCCCAATTACGATCCCTAGTTTGACATAAAATCTTAAAATGTGGCCCCCAAGGGCTACTATTTGAATATGCTGGAGGAACAGAAACAGAGTCTTCTTCAGTTACCCACGGGATTCCTTACTGTCATTTGATAGGGAGTAACACTTTGGCCACAAGATGGCAGTACAGGATAAAGCTGACTAGGCTGTGGTCTGTGGAATGATTCTCATCCTCCTTACCTCCAAATTCTTGTGGTTTTCTAAGCTCCTTGTTTTTCCCTGTTTTCTACTCTTGCCTGGTGACTGGCATTTATATTTTGTCTTCCTTTTCACTGTTTCCATGCTCTACATGAGCAGCCAGGAATATCTTGTAAGTCTAAGTGCTTTTCCTCAGGGGATCCCTGAGGCATGCTAAAAGAGCAGTAACAATTGGATAAAAAGCGAGAAGGTAGTTTTACCCTCCTGTATTTCTTTTCTACTGTTAAATGTATAACCCTTTCCCATGACTTAGGATCCCATATTTTATCTAATGCATCCATGGGGCACAATCTACAACATTGATCTCATACATTTATAGTCTCCTTTTCCAAGGCTTTTACTTGCCTACTCCTTAGCAGCGCTTGTAAAACTCGCCTCCTGGGTAACTCTAACCGAAGGCGGTAGATTCCCCATAAGGAGGTCACTCACCCAGCAGCTCTGTGGGCTTCGTCTTCCCCTGAGGCCCCACGTTGTGCTCCAAAATGTTGTCAGATGTGGGTTGGCCTCTTGGGAAGGGAGTGAGTGTGACAGTGCCCCTTTGCCCAGACACAGGGAGCCAGGTTCTGTGATGCAGACTCAATTTATTCAGGAAGTGCAATAGTTTATATATGAAGTGAGAACTAATCATTTTAAGGAGATAGCCAGGCCACTGCTCAGGTTACATGTTTACACTACCGTACTTCAGGGAAGAGCAGACTTCTACTGGGGACCAAGGAGGCCCAAGAGGCATTGGGTCATCACAGAGTGTTCTCATGTGACATGAAGAGAGCCCTGTGTTCTGTGCTCAAGACCAGTCCATATCTTGGATCCATGCCTGGTACACCCCAGGATTCTCCTCACAGAATCTCACTAAAACTAAGGTCCCTGAACCAGAACTCTGACCATGGGACCTTCTCTCATATAACCTAATGCAAAGCACACACTGGTAATGGGTGGACAGCTCCTCATTCCACTCCTTATCTGTCTCACAAGAAGAGAAGTTTAGAACTCTTAGAACCCAGTTGACAACTTGGTCAGCAATGCAATAAAAAGTAAGGGCTTGACAGTCCACATCTCATACACCCACACACAATTCACACCTCAAAAAGAAACAAAATTAGTTGGGGACAGAGAGCAAACACATATGGTCACTATTTGTCCAACACAGTCAAAATGACTCAATAATTTCTTAACTGTTCATCCAGGTTTTTCACTTTTTAAAATTTTGGTTATGTTTGACTTTGTTTTTGGTGTTTTATTTTACTTTAATATGTACTAATTTTTTCAAGAACACCTATACATATAAAAACCTGTTACTCTTCCTAACTTATAGCCTTTTTGCTGAAGGTTGCTATTTTTCATGGCCAGTTTTTTGAGGGTCAAGGTTTTTGATTAGCATAGTTTGATTTTTTGATAATTTTTTCCACCACTGCATTCTCAATTTCTCTTTCCTCCTCTTCCTTTTCTATTGTGACCAACCAAATTCTATCCCACTCTTTATATTCCTTCTTCTATTTTTGTCTCTGTCTTTCTCATTAACATGACATACTATGTTACCATTTCATCTTCCCTACTTACTCTTTAAAATTGCAAACATTTTCTACCTTTCTATCTCCTTTTTCCTCATACCAAATTGGATCCTTAACATATCTTAATGCTACTTGATGTATATAATGTCTTCCCCTACCACCAATGCCAGAGTACTAATTAATTTTGCAGAAGTCATAGACAACACCTATTGTTTGACTTTGTGCCACACATAATTTATGATTATTTACTTTTTTACTAATGGAATTTGCTGATCCTTCTATTTCTGCATATTATACCAAGTAACACTGTAGATGTCAAAATAGGAAACTAAGTACCTAATTTACTGCTGTATATTCTTGGCAAAGATTTTTACTATCATTGGCCTATTCCCCCAAACTCTGGGGTGCTTATAACAGAGGGGCACTATAGACTTATAATGTAGAAACTCTACTGCTTCAGATCCATTCAGATAGATGGGTGGGCACACACTCAATATGAAAAATGAAGGGAAAAAATACCAAAAAGCATAAAATACCTCAAAAACAGATTCTATTAACACAATAATGGAGGAAAGACAAGAGATGGAATTCAGATAGTTCATGGTTCAACTAATCTATGAGGTAAAATATGAAAAAATAAATAAATTAAGATAGGAAATACAGGAATTAAAATGTAACTTCAATAAGGAGATATAGATCCTAAACAAGAATCAATTGGAAATTTTCAAAATGAAGGTATTAATAAACCAAATTAAAAATCCAATGGAAATCATCACCAACAGACTAGACCACATGGAAGATAGATTATCAGGACTTGAAGACAAAGTATATAATCTTTAAAGAAGATGATTACAAATAAAAGATGTTAAGGGAGTATGGAAGGAAATTTTAAGATAAAGGTTCTGAAATACAGACAAAATACTGTATAATGTTAACAATAAAATAACAACAGAAAAATTTCAAAATCTTAAAAATGGAATGGAAAATTAAATACAGAAAGCATACAAAATTCCAGATATACAAAATTGTAAGAGTCCCATTTCAAGGCACATCATTTTGAAAATGTCAAATTACAGAAAATAAAATCTTACAAGCAGCAAGAGTAAAAGACTGGTCATATTTTGAGAAAAAACAATGCAAATCTCAGCTGATTTTTTTAACCCAGACCCTAAAAAGTAGGAGACTTTAAAATATTATACACCAAACTCTAAAGAAAATGGATGCCAACCAAAAATTCTATATAAAGAAAATTAAGGTTTTGATTTGAAGATAACATAAGAAATTTTCATGATAAAATTTAAAAGAATTCACAACTTAAAGCTGACACTGCAAAAGATAATCAATGAAATATTTCAAAAATACATGGAGGAAAAACAAAAAAAAAAAAGCAGAAACAAACGAGAAGGATACCCAAAGGAGACTCAGCTCAAGTTAAAAATTATAAATAAACCAAAATGACAGGAAAGAAAGCATCTTTCAATAATAACACAGAACACAAAATGTCTAAATTCATCAAAAAAAGCCATGGACTTGCAGATTGAATTGATAAATAAGACACAATTTTATGCTGTCTTCAAAAGACTTTACACATAAAGAAAGACATCCAGAGAATGAAGGTGAAAGTTTGGGGAAAATATATTATTCATGTTGTCTTCCTAAACAAACAGGGGTTTCTTTTCTTAGATAAATTGGACTTGAAAGAAAACTTAATCAGAAGAGACAAAGAAGGCCATTTTATTCTGTGTAAGTGAATAATACAAGAAGAAAACAGTCATTGACATTTATGTCCTAAATGTAGCAACTACATATATCAAGCAAACTTTTCTCAACATCAAGAATCAAATAGTCCAAAACACCATAATACTGGGTAAGCTTAACACACCCCTCTCAACATTAGATAGATAATCCAAAAAAATATAAATAAAAATGCTATACAACTAAAAAAATTCTAGACTTAACAGATATATAGAGAATATTTAATCCATCAGTGACTAAATATTACTTCTACATAGCACATGAAACATTTTGCAAAATATAATTAGAATTCAACTATAAGACAAAAAGTAGAAAATACCCAAAATACTTGGAATCTAAATCATTGCAAATCATTTTATTGAATGATGAATTGATTGCAGTGTGAACAGTGGTGAAATTTAAAAAATACTTAGAATTAAGTGAGAATATGGTATGACATATCAAAACTGGACCACTATGAAGGAGGACATAAGAGGAAAGTTTATATTATTGAGATAATTAATTAAACAAACAGATAGACACTAAATAAATAAACTAACAATTCATCTCAAGGCCCTAGCCAAAGAATAATAAATCCATAACAGTATCATTAGATCCCAGGAAATAAAATCAGAGTCCAACTCAATAAATTTGACATTATAAAAACAATTAAAAATCATTGAAAAAAGTTGGTTCTTTGAAACACTGAACTAATTTGATAAATTTTTAGCTCAGCTAAATAAAGTAAAGAGAAAACAATGAAAATGTTTTAAATCCATGATGAAAATATCACCAAAAACCCTACTGAAATAGAAAGGAGTATCAGAAAGTACATTGTTTTTATACTCCAATGTGATAGAATATTCCTAGATTTGTATGACCTAACCAAACTGAATCAGAAGGATCTAGAAAATTTGAAAATATCAAATTCTACTAGTGAAATTGAAGAAGTCATAAAAAATGTGCTAAAAAGAAAAGTTTAGGACTGGATGGATTCTCAGTCAAGTTCTACCAGACTTTTAAAAGAAGAACAATCAATCCTCCTCAAATTTTTGCATAATATATAAAATTAAGAAATGCTTACAAACTAATTCTATGAAACTAGTAGATCCTGATACAAAAATCAAAGTTATATCAAAGAATGAAAACTTCATGCTGATATCCTTGATGAACATAGATGCTAAAAAATTTTAACAAAATACTGGCAAATTGCACACAAAAACACATTAAAATGATAGTTCACCATTGTCAAACCCAGGATTGACAACACTCTAAATGGAGAAACTAAAATTTTTTCCCCCTAAAAACAGGAAGAAGACAAGGATGTCCACATTTACCAATTTTATTCAACATACACATTGAAACCCTGGCTAAAGCATTTAAGCAAAAGATAGAAATTAAAGTGATATAAGTAGAAAAAATGTGCTCAAACTATTTCTTTTTGCTGGCACCATGATTCTATATGTAAGAGTCCCAAAAACTTAACTGGTAAATTTCTAGAACTCATGAAGAAATTCAGCAAAGTAGTGGCTTACAAAATTAATACCCATAACTCAATTGAATTTCTATGCATCAATAATGAATCAGCTACAATAGAAATTAGGAAAACTATCCCATTCACAATAGATACCAAAAAAAAAAAAAAACTATTTAGGGATCAACCTAATAAAAGAGGTGAAGTATCTCTACAATGAAAATCAGTGAACAGAGCTATAGTTAAAACAAGCTAAATTGGTATGAAAGCAAATGGAACAGAATTGAAGATGCATAGACTAATTCCACATACATATAGTTACCTTATATTACACAAAGGTTTTAAAAGTGCACACTGGAGAAAAGAGAGCCTTTTCAACAAATGGTGCTGGGAACATCCATCCATATGTAATAGAATGAAAATTAATACCTATTTCTCACCCTGCACAAAAGTAAACAATTAGTAGATCAAAGACCTACATATTTTTCTAGAAACACAAAACATACCAGAAGAGCAGTTAGGACCAGATCTCCAATACATTGGTACAGGAACTGATTTCCCAAAAAAGACTCTAAAATTAAAACAAATGATAATAAATTAGAGTGGACCAAACTAAATACTTTCACAGCAAAAGAAACATGAAGACAGAACCTACAGAATGGGAGAAGAACTTTGCTACCTGTATATGTTGTCAATTTCTAGGATGTACAAAGAATTCAGAAATCTTAAACACACACACACACACACACACACACACACACAATAAAGGGACAACAGAACTGAACAGACCTTTCTCAAAGAATAGAGAAATAATTAAAAAATATTTGAAAAAATGCTGAACATCTTTAGATACTAGAGAAATGCAAATTAAAAGTGCCCTGAGATTTCATCTCAGTCTGGTCAGTATGGTAAGTATCAAGAATATCAGTAACATGTGTTCATGAGAATGTGCAGAAAACAGAATTCTCACACATTGATGGTGGGACTGCAGATTATTGTAATCCCTGTGGAAAGCAGTATGGATATTTTTCAAGGAATGGATCCACCATTTAAACCAGTGAACCCACTCCTGAATATATACTCAAAGGACATTAAATGCAGCATACGACTGTGACACAGTCACATTAATATTTATAGCAGCACAATTTAAAATAACTAAGTTATGAAAGCAACATAGGTGCTCTTCAACAAATGAATGGGATAAAGAAATTGGGGCATATATACACAATGCATTGTTAGTCAGCCATAAAGAAGAATGACTCCATGACTTTTACCTGTAAATGGTTGGATCTAAAGAATATTATGTAATGAAATAAACCAATTCCTGATTCCAAAGGTTGAATTTTTTGTTGATATGTGAAATCTAAACCACATAGAGTGGGGGAGGGTAAGAAAAATTCATAATACTAGACAATGGTGAAAAAAAGAAGGGGGGAGGATAGAAAGAGGAAAGATAGTAGAATAAATCTAACATAATTTTTCTATGTATACATATAAAAATACCTAAGTGAATTCCACCATCATGCTCACCCACAAGACAATTGTCATTCTAATTAGAATAGGATATATCCCATGCTTGTATACTTTCATGAAAATGGATTCTACTGTCATGTAGAACTAAAAAAACCAATAAAATTAAATAAAAATGACAATTATTTGAAAAACTATATTTTTATCCTGTTATAAACATACAACATATACATGTATCATACTTTGTTGCATAAATATGCATAATTTTTATTTTACATATTAAAATAAGTTTAATTTGAAAAACAAAGCACAAATAAAATATTCAAATGGGGTTGTTGTTGCTAGTTGATATCTTAATAACATACATAAATACCATAATATATTTGAACTCAAATTCACTAGTAAATGTTTCCTTTATGTGATCAACCTCATTGCCTTTCAAAAGTTTCTCTAATCCCACTATGGTCTTGGAATAACTAGAGAAATTGTTACTTTTTCAGAAAACCCAGCTCCATCCAAGAACAACTGAATCAGATTCTTCATTTCAGTAATCTCTGATTTATAATTGTACAATTATATCTGAGAATTCCCTGCATTTTGACTCATTGTACACAAATGGGGTACAACTTTTTATTTCTATGGTTGTACACAATGTATATTCATACAATTCATGTAATAAAACACACGTAGGTAATATTGTCTCATTCTAATCTCTTTCATTCCCCCACCCCCTTCTACCCCATTTTCCTCTACACTATACACAGTTCCTTCAATCTTCTCTTCCCTCTCCTATCCCCCCTCATTATATATCCTCATTCACTTATCAGAGAAAACATTTGGCCTTTGTTTTTTTGGGCTTGGCCTATTTAACTTAGCAGGATAATTTCCAACTTTATCCATTTACCAGCAAATGCCATAATTTTCTTCTTTATATCTGAGTAGTATTCCATTGTGTATTTATACCACAGTTTATAAACTTTATACACTTTGGAGATTAGTGTTCAGTCTGAAGTATGTGTGGAAAATATTTCCATCCACTCTGTAGGCTTTTATCCATTCATCACTTGAAGGGCATCTCAGTTCGTTTCACAACCTAGCTATTGTGATTTGAACTTCTATGAAAATTGATGTGGCTGCATCACTGTACTATGCTGATTTTAAGTCCTTTGGTTATAAAACAAGGAGTGGGTAGTTGGGTCAAATGAAGAGTCCATTCCAAGTTTTCTGAGGAATCTCCATTTTGCTTGTCAGAGTGGTTGCGCCAATTTGCAACTCTACCAGCAATGTATGAGTGTGCCTTTTTTGCCACATTCATGCACTTATTATTCATGCACTTATTGTGTTGTTAATATTAGCCATTATAGAATCATTTGTTTTTTGTGGTGCTGGGAATTGAACTCAGGACCTTGTGCATATGAGGCAAGCACTCTACCAACTGAACCATATCCCCATCCCCAATATTAGTCATTCTAATTGGAGTTAGATGAACTCTTAGGGTCATTTAAATTTGTATTTCTTAATTACTAGAGATAATGAGCACTTTTACATATATTTGCTGATCACCTGTATATCTTCTTTGTGAAGTGACTGCCCAGTTTCTTAGCTCATGTATTGATTGGTTTCTTTGTATTATTTTTGTAAAGGATTTAAAGTTCTTTATACACTTTGGAGATTAGTGTTCGGTCTGAAGTATGTGTGGAAAATATTTCCGTCCACTCTGTAGGCTTTTTTTTAACATTATTGATTGTTTCCTTTGCTGAGAAAAGAAAGATTTTTAGTTTGAATCTATCACATTTATTGATTCTTGCTTTTATTTCTTGCACTATGTGGGTCTACTTGAGAATATCTGGTCCTAAATCACCATGATGGAGATTTGGGCCAATATTTTTTTCTATTTGGTCTCAAGACTAGTTACCAGATCTTTGATACATTTTGAGTTGAGTTTTGCACAGGTGAGAGATAGGGATTTTTTTTTTCTTCTGTTATCTTCAGTTTAAAAATAATTCATATTTTGGAAGAAATATTTTGATTTCTGTCAATATCAACTTTTTTTACATTGATTTTTATTGTAAACAAATGGGATACATGTTGTTTCTGTTTGTACATGGAGTAACAGCATACCACTTGCATAAACATACATTTACATAGGATAATGATGTTTGAAACATTCTGTTATTTTGTCCTTACCCCACACCCCTCCCACCCCTCTTTTGCCTCTATACAGTTCCTCCTTCCTTCCATTCTTGCCCCCTCCAGTCCCCCATTATGTGTCATCATCCACTTATCAGTGAGATTATTCATTTTTTGGATTTTTGAGATTGGCTTATCTTACTTAGCATGATATTCTCCAATTTCATCCATTTGCCTGCAAATGCCATAATTTTATCATTCTTTATGATTGAGTAATATACCATTGTGTGTGTGTGTGTGTGTGTGTATATATATATTACAGTTTCTTTATCCATTCATTAATTGAAGGACATCTAGGTTGGTTTTACAGTCTGGATATTGTGAATTGAGCAGCTATGAACATTGATGTGGCTGTATCTCTGTAGTATGCTGATTTTAAGTCCTTTAAGGCCGAGGAGTGGGATAGCTGATCAAATGGTGGGTCCATTCCACGTTTTCTAAGGAATCTCCCCACTGCTTTCCAGAGTGGCTGCACTAGTTTGCAGCCCCACCAGCAATGTATGAGTGTACCTTTTTCCCCACATCCTCTCCAACACCCATTGTTGCTTGTATTCTTGATAATCACCATTCTAATTGTGATGAGATGGAATCTTAGTGTAGTTTTGATTTGCATTTCTCTTATTACTAAAGATGGTGAACATTTTTTCATTTGCTTGTTGATTGCTTGTAGATCTCCTGTGAAGCGTCTGTTCATTTCCTTAGGCCATTTGTTGATTGGGTTATTTTTTTTCTTGGTGTAGAGTTTTTTGAGTTCTTTATATATTCTGGAAATCAGTGCTCCATCTGATGTATGAGTGGCAAAGATATTCTCCCACTCTGTAGGCTCTCTCTTCACATTGCTGATAGTTTCCTTTGCTGAGAGAAAGCTACTTAGTTTGAATCTATCCCAGTTATTGATTCTTACTTTTATTTCTTGTGCTATGGGAGTCCTGTTAAGGATCCTAAGACAACAAGTTGAAGATTTAGACCTACTTTTTCTTCCATAAGATGCAATGTCTCTGGTATGATTTCAAGGTCCTTGATCCTTTGTGAGTTGATTTTTGTGCAGGGCGAGAGGTAGGGATTTAGTTTCATACTGCTGCATATGGCTTTCCAGTTTTCCCAGCACCATTTGTTGAAGAGGCTATCTTTTCTCCATTGCATATATTTGGCACCTTTGTCTAGTATTAGAAAATTGTATTTATTTGGGTTTGTGTCCATGTTCTCTATTCTGTACCATTGATTACCTGTCTATTTTGGTGCCAATACAATGCCATTTTTGTTACTGTTGCTGTGTAGTATAGTTGAAGTTATGGTAATGCGATACCCCCTGTTTCATTCTTCCTGCTAAGGATTGCTTTAGCTATTCTGGGTTTCTTATTGTTCCAGATAAATTTCATGATTGCTTGCTCTATTTCTGTAAGGTACATCATTGGGATATTATTTGGAGTTGCATTGAATCTGTATAGCACTTTTGGTAGTATGGCCATTTTGACAATATTAGTTCTGCCTATCCAAGAACATGGGAGATCTTTCCATCTTGTAAGGTCTTCCTCAATTTCTTTCTTCAATTTTTGTAGTTTTCATTGTAGAGATCTTTTACCTCTTTGGTTAGATTGATTTCCAAGTATTTTACTTTTTTTTGAGGCTATTGCAAATGGGGTTGTTTTCCTCATTTCCCTTTCAGATGTTTCATCACTTGAGTATAAAAATGCTTTAGATTTATGTGTGTTGATTTTATAGCCTGCTATTTTGCTGAATTCATTGATGAGGTCTAGAAGTTTTCTGGAGGAGATTTTTGGATCCTCTAAATATAGAATCATGTCATCAGCAAATAGTGACAGCTTAAGTTCCTTTTTTCCTATTCATATCCCTTTAATTTCCTTAGTCTGTCTAATTGCTCTGGCTAGAGTTTCGAGGACAATGTTGAATAGAATTGGTGAAAGAGAACATCCCTGTCTTGTTCCCATTTTTAAAGGGAATGGTTTCAGATTTTCTCCATTTAGAATAATGTTGGCCATGGGCTTAACATACATAGCTTTTACAATATTCAGGTATGTTCCTACTATCCCTATTTTTTGTAGTGTTTTGATCATGAAGGGGTGTTGTATTTTGTCACTTTTTTCTGCATCAATTGACATAACCATATGATTCTTATCCTTAAGTCTATTGACATGATGGATTATGTTTATTGATTTACAGATGTTAAACCATCCTTGCATTTGAATCATGAACCCCACTTGATCATGGTGCTCAATTTTCTTAATATGTTTTTGGATATGGTTTGCCAATACTTTGTTAAGCAGCTTTGCATGTATATTCATTAAGGATATTGGTCGAAAATTTTCTTTCCTTGATGTGTCTTTTCCTGGTTTGGGTATGAGGGTGATATTAGCTTCATAGAATGAGTTTGGTAGGGTACCCTACTTTTCTATTTCCTGGAATACTTTGAGAAGTAGTGGAATGAGTTCTTATTTGAAGGTTTTGTAGAACTCAGCTGAGAATCCATCTGGTCCTGGGCTTGTCTTGGATGGTAGGTTTTTAATGTCTTCTTCTATTTCATTGCTTGATATTGATCTGTTTAAATTGTGTGTGTCCTCCTGCTTCAGTTTGGGAGGAGCATATGTCTCTAGAAATTTGTCAATGTCTTCAGTAGTTTCTATTTTGTTGGAATACAGATTTTCAATGTACCTTCTCATTATGTTATGATCTCAGTGGTGTCTGTCATGATATTTCCTTTTTTCATCATAAATTTTAGTAATTTGAGTTTTCTCTCTCCTTCTCTTTGTTAGTGTGGCTAAGGATTTGTCTATTTTGTTTACTTTCTCAAAGAACTAACTTTTTGTTTTGTCAATTTTTTAAATTGTTTCTTTTGTTTCAAGTTCATTGATTTCAGCTCTGATTTTAATTATTTCCTCTCTTCTACTACTTTTGCTGTTATTCTGTTCCTCTTTTCTAGGACTTTGAGCTGTAATATTAGGTCTTTTAATTGTTGACCTTTCATTCTTTTGTGGAATGTGCTCTATGCAATGAATTTTCCTCTTAGTACTGCTTTCATAGTGTACCAGAGATATTGATATGCTGTATCATCATTCTGATTGACCTCTAAGAATTTTTTATCTCTTCCCTGAAGTTTTCTGTTATCCATGTTTCATTAAATAGCATATTATTTAATCTCCAGGTGTTGGAGTAATTTCTGTTCTTTATTTTGTCATTGATTTCTACTCTCAGTCCATTATGATCTGATAGAACACAAGGCAGTATCTCTGTTTTTTTTGCATTTCCTAAGGGCTGCTTTGTGGCATAACATATGGTCTATTTTCGAGAAGGTTCCATGTGCTGCTGAGAAAAAGTGAATCCACTCATTGATGGATGGAATATTCCATATATGTCTATTAAGTCTAGGTTTTCGATTGTGTTATTGAGTTCTGTGGTTTCTTTGGTTGTTTTTTTTTTTTGGAAGATCTATCTAGTGGTGACATTGGTGCATTAAAATCACCCAGAATTATTGTGTTGTGGTCTATTTGATTCCTGAAATTGAGATGAATTTGTTTGATGTACAGGGATGCACCATTGTTTGGGGCATAAATATTTACTATCATTTTGTCTTCCTGATTTATGGTTCTCTTAAGCAGTATGAAATATCCTTCTTTATCCCTTCTGACTAACTTTAACTTGAAGTCCACTTTATCTGATATAAGAATGGAAACCCCTGCTTTTTTACTGAGTCCATATGCATGGTAGGTTTTTTCCAATCCTTTCACCTTTAGTCTGTAGATGTATTTTTCTATGAGATGAGTCTCTTGAAGGCAGCATATTGTTGGGTCTTTCTTTTTAATCCATTCTGTCAGTCTCTGCCTTTTGATTGATGAGTTTAGGCCATTAACTTTCAGGGTTATTATTGAGATATGATTCATATTCCCAGTCATTTGGGCTTACTTTTGGTTTTTAAGTTGACTTGGTTTCTCCTTTGAGTAGTTTTTCTCTAAGGTAGTTCCTCCCTTTGCTGACTTACATTGTTGTTTTTCATTTTCTCCTCATGGAATATGTTTTTGAGAACATTGTGTAGCGCAGGCTTTTTATTTGTTAATTCTTTTCACTTTTGTTTATCATGGAAGGATTTTATTTCATCCTCAAATCTGAAGGTTAGTTTTGCTGGGTAAAGGATTCTTGGTTGGCAACCATGTTCTTTCATAGTTTGAAATATGTTGTTCCAGGCCCTTCTAGCTTTTAGTCTGGACTAAGAAGTCAGCTGCTTTCCGTATTGGTCTCCTCCATATGTAATCTGATGCTTTTCTCTCACAGCCTTCAAAATCCTATATTTATTTTAATGTTAGGCATTTTCTTTATAATGTGCCTTGGTGTGGATGTGTTGTGATTCTGTGCATTTGGTGTTCTTTAAGCCTCTTGTATTTGATTTTCCATTTCATTCTTCAGGTTTGGAAAATTTTTCTGATATTATTTTATTGAATACGTTGTTCATTCCTTTGGTTTGTATCTCTGTGCCTTCCTCAGTCCCAATAATTCTTAAATTTGGTCTTTTCATGATGTCCCATAGTTCTTGGAGATTCTGTTCATGATTTCTTACCATCTTCTCTGTTTGGGCAACTTTATTTTCTTGATTAAATATTTTGTCTTCATAATGATATCGCTAATAAGTGGATGATGACACATAATGGGGGTGGGAGGGGTTAGTGTTGGGGTTGAAGTTGGGTTTAGGGAGGGAGGAAGGAATGGAGGAAGGAAGGACTGTATAGAGGGAGGGGAGGGGTGGGAGGGGTGGGGGAGAAGGGAAAAATGGAAGAATGAATCAAACAACATTACCCTATGTAAATTTATGATTACACAAATGGTATGCCTTTACTCCATTTACAGGCAGAGAAACAACATGTATCCCATTTTTTTACAATAAAAAAAAAGAAAAAAAATTTGTCTTCATTGTCTGAGGTTCTGTCTTCCAAGCGGTATAGTCTTTTGGTGATGCTTTCCATTGAGTTTTTTATTTGGTTTGTTGTTTCCTTCATTTCAAATATTTCCATTTTTTTTTTTTTTGGAGAATCTCTATCTCTTTGTTGAAATGATCTCTTGTTTCCTGCAGTTGCTCTATCAGCTTAGTGGTATTATCATTCATTGCCTGCATTTGCTCTCTTATCTCATGCTTTGCTTCATAAATCATCTTAATCATGTATAATCTGAAGTTCTTTTTTGACATTTCTTTTAACATAATGTCATTGGATTATATTAATATAGAATCTAGATTTGTTTGGATCATTTTATTCCCTTGTTTTTCATGTTGTTTATTTATCTTCCCCCCTAGAAGTGCAGATCTGGTGTATTACAGATTTCCTCCATAGCCATATAGGGGACCCATAGGTTTCCAAAACCTTTTTTAAGGGGATATCAGTATTAGCAGTGCCCAATTCAGACACTATGCAATCCTAGACCAAATAACCCCTATGAGGACAATAACAAAATTGTCATAATAAACAGAATGGGTTCAAATATTAACTTCAGTAAAACAAACAGATTTGCAATAAGGTCTGCAAGTTCTAATAGAGGACACATAGGATGCAGAGGGATGTAGAATTCAGCTGTTAATGGGATAAGAAAAGAATATACAGAAGTTCTAGAAAATAGAAAGTGTGGCAGTGTAATCCAAAGAAATTGGATGTTAGCATGCAAAAAAGGGAGAAAGAGACTCAGAAGGAACAGGCAAACAAAAGGAAAAGAGAGCAAGAAAAGTAAAAAAATAAAAACTTAAAATTTTTCAATAAGGAGAAAAAAAAATCTACAGTATAACCATCATATAGTAATCAAAACCTCCCAGTCTTTAGTAGCCTGATGCAGGAGAGGTACCTGATATTGAGCTTCTAGTCTCCAGCAGGCATCTCAGGATATGATTTGCCCCACCTAAAGATCAGATCTCTGGTTTCCAGGATAACCCAAGATGGCCACTCTGGCTTCCAAATGTGTTGGCAAATGGGGAACTGCAGCTCAGGGTGTGGACTGTGGTCAGCTGGAGGTCCTGGAGGTGGGGTGCATTTGGTATGGCAGGGTTTCTGGTGTTCAGTTGTTTTTGTTGTGGTTGTGGGATCCTGGAAGCTGGGTGCCATTGTTCTAGTGTCCCTGTGATAGGGCGCAGTCAGTTGGTCTGGAGTTCCTGGTGGCAGGGAGCAGTCAGTTGATATGAGGGCCCCAGAGGCAGGGAGTCATGGTCAGGCTGAGGGATCCTAGAGTTGGGGCTCAGTCAGTCCGGTCAGGGGTCCTATAGTGCCTGGTTGTTGTCTCAAAATGGCAGCAGCCACATGTAATCAAACCTGCAGGTACTGTAACAGTGAACTTCCAGGCAACAACAGGCAGCTGGTACTCCACTGGTGGTCGGTGATCAGTTTACTGACTGTTGTTGGATGATCAGGAGGTGAACCTCGTGTGGTGGGTGATGGATAAGTGGAAGGCAGGCGATGGACAGGTGAGAGGCAGGCAAATGGTGAACAAAAGGTGCCTGACAGTGAAAAATCTGCACTCAAAAAAGGCATTGATATGCTGGCAGACTGCCGGTGGTAACAGCAGACAAATGGGGTAAACAGCAGGGGATCGATAAGCAGCAAAACCTGCCTCACCAAGAAACAGATATCCTCTGCTTGAAACCAGAGTTATGGAGCAACACGGAATGCAGCCTACCTCATCTGCCATCTTGGATCTCCTGAGAGATAGGGTTTTAATTTCATTTTACTGCACATGGATTTCCAGTTTTGCCACCACCATTTTTTTCATAGACTATCTTCTCCATTGTAAGAATTTGGCACATTTGTCTATTATGAAATAACTGTACTTATATGGGTATGCCTCTGTTCCTTCTATCTTGTACCATTGGTATTCCTGTCTATTTCAGTGCCAATACCATGCTGTTTTTGCTACTCTTCCTCTATAGTACAGTTTAAGGTCTAGTATTGTGATACCTCTTCCATCACTGTTCCTGTAAAGGATTGCTTTGGCTTTTTTGGTTCTTTAGTTCTTGCACACTAATATCATGATTTTTTCTCTATTTTTATGATAAACATCATTGGGATTTTAATTGGAATTGCATTAAATATGTATAACACTTTGGGAAGTATGACTATTTCAATAATATTAATTTTTCCTAACCAAGAACATGGGAAATCTTTCCATCTTTTAAGATATTCTGCCATTTCTTTCTTTAATGTCCATAGTTTCCATTGTAGAGATCTTTCATCTCTTTGATTAGATTGATTCCCAAGTTTTTTTTTTTTGAGGCTATTGTGAACAGAGCTGTTTTCCTCATTTCCCTTCCAGATATTACATTGCTTATGAGTTAAAATGCTTTAGATTTATGTATGTCAATTTTCTAGTCTGCTATTTTTCTGAATTCATTTATTAGGTCTAAAAGTTCTCTGGTGGATTATTTTGGATCCTCTAAATATAGAATCATGTCATTGACAAATAGAGATACTTTTAGTTCTTCTTTTCTTATTCATATCCCTTTCATTTCTTTGGTCTAATTGCTCTGGCTAGTATTTCAAGAATGATGTTGAGTAGAAGTGGTGACTGAGGGCATCCCTGTTTTGCTCCAGTTTTTAAAGGTAATGTTTCCATTTTTCTCCATTAAGAATGATGTTGGCTGTGGGCCTAACGTAAGTAGCCTTTACATTGTTGAGGTATGTTCCTACTGTTCCTATGTTTCCTAATGCTTTGAGTATGAAGAGGTGTTGTATTTTGTCAAAAACTCTGCATCTATTGAAATAATTATATGATTCTTTACCTCTTTACCTTATGCTTATTAAAGTGATGAATAATATTTATTGATTTCTGGATGTTGAATCAACCTTGCATCCCTGCGATGAACCCCACTTGATCATGGTGCACTATCTTCTTTATATGTTTTTGTATGTGATTTGCAAAAATTTTGTTAAGAATTTTTGCATCTGTATTTATCAGAGATATCAGTCTAAAATTTTCTTTCCTTGATGTGTCTTTGTCTGGTTTTGGTAGCAGAGTGATACTGCTTCATAGAATGAGTTTGGAAGGGTTCCCTCCTTTTATATTTCCTGAAATACTTTAAGGAGTTTTGGAATGAGTTCTTCTTTGAAGGTCTTGTAGAACTCAACTGAGAATAAATTTGGTATTGGGCTTTTCTTGGTTCATAGGATTTTTATGTCTTCTTGTATTGCAAAGCTTGAAATTGATCTGTTTAAATTGTGCATGTCCTCCAGGTTTAGTTTGGGTGGGTCATATGTCTCTAGAAATTTGTCTATGTCTTCAAAATTTTATATTTTGTTGGAGTTTGGATTTTCAAAGTAGCTTCTCATTTTGTTATGTATTTCAGTGGTGTCTGTCATGATATTTCCTTTTTCATTACAAATTTTTGTAATTTGAATTTTCTCTCTCCTTTGTTAGTGTGGCTGAGGGTTTATCTATTTTGTTTACTTTTTCAGAAAAACAACTTTTGTTTTGTCAATTTTTGAATTGTTTCTTGTGTTTTAATTCCATTGATTTCAGCTCTGATTTTAATTATTTTGTCTTTTACTACTTTGACATTGTTCTGTTTTTTTCTAGTGCTTTGAGATATAATATTAGGTCATTTATTTGTTGACTTTTTATAATTTTCTTGAATGATCTCCATGCAATGAAATTTCTTCTCAGTTCTTCTTTCATGGTGTCCAAGAGATTAGATATGTTGTATGATCTATTTCATTTACCTCTAAGAATTTTTTTTATTTCCTCCCTGTTTTCTGTTACCCATGCTTCATTCAGTAGCATATTGTCTAGTCTGTAGGTGTTGGAGTAGTTTCTGTTTTTTATTTTGTCATTGATTGCCAATTTCATTCCATTATGATCTGATATAATACAAAGTAGTATCTCTTTTTTTTGTATTTGCTAAGGGCTGCTTTTTGGCATAACATATGGTCTGTTTCAGAGAAGGAGCCATGTGCTGCTGAGAAGAAAGTGTAATTACTCATTAATGGATTGAATATTCTATATATGTCTGCTAAGTCTACATTATTTATAGTTTTATTGAGTTCCATGGTTTCTTTGTTTAGTTTTAGTTTGGAAGATCAATCCAGTGGTGACAGAAGTGTGTGAAAGTCACCCAGAATTATTATGCTGTGGTCTCTTTGATTCCTGAAATTGAGAAGGGTTTGTTTGATGTACATAAATGCCCTATTTTGGGGGGCATAAATATTTATGATAATTATGTTTTTCTGATTTATGGTTCCCTTAAATAGTATGAAATTACCTTCTTTATCTCTTCTGACTAACCATGGCTTGAAGTCCAATTTATCTGATATAAGGATGAAACCCCTGCTATTATACTGAGACCCTGTGTATGGTAGGTTTTTTAAATCCTTTTACATTTAGTCTGCAGTGTCCTTTTGTATGAGATGAGTATTGTGAAGGTAGCATATTGTTGGATCTTTCTTTTTAATCCAATCTGCCAGCCTATCTCTTTTCTTTGATGAGTTTAGGCCATAAACATTCAGGGTTATTTTTTAGATATGATTTATATTCCCAGTCATTCGGGTTTATTTTTGGTTTTTAACTTGAGTTGGTATCTCCTTTAATTGGTTTTTTCTTTAAGGTAGTTCCTCCCTTTGCTGACCTACCTTGCTGTTTTACATTTCCTCCACATGGAATATTTTGCTGAGAATGTTCTGTAGCACAGGCTTTCTATTTGTAAATTCTTTTAACTTTTGTTTATCATGGAAGGAATTTTTTTGTCTTCAAATCTGAAGATTACTTTGCTGGGTATAGGATACTTTGTTGGCAACCCTGTTCTTTCACAGCTTGAAACATGTTGTTTCAGGCCCTTCTAACTTTTAGAGTGTGGCCTGAGAAATCTGCTGATATCCATATTGGTTTTCCCCTATATGTAATCTGATGCTTTTCTCTTGTAGCCTTCAAAATCCTATCTTTATTTTATATGCAAGGTATATTTATTATAATGTGCCTTGGTGTGGATCTGTTGTAATTTTGTGCATTTGGTTTTCTGTAACCCTCTTGCATTTGATTTTCCATTTCACTCTTCAGGTTTGGGAAATTTTTTAATATCAGTTCATTGAACAGGTTGTTCATTCCTTAGATTTATATCTCTGTGCCTTCCTCAATCCCATTAATTCTTAAATTTCATCTTTTCATGATGTCCCAGAGTTCTTGGAGTTGTCATTCATGATTTCTTACCATCTTCTCTGTTTGGGCAAATTTCTTTTCAAGATTAAATATTTGGTCTTCATTATCTGAGGTTTTTTTTTTTCTTCCAAGTTATGTAGTCTGTTAGTGATACTCTCCATTGAGTTTTTTATTTAGTTTTTTGTTGTCAAGGATTTCCATTTTTTTTTTTTTGAGAATCTCTATCTCTTTGTTGAAGTGATCTTTTCCTTCCTGAAGTTGCTCTTTCAACAGCTTATTGGAGTGATCATTTGTTGCCTGCATTTACTGTTTTATTTCATCCTTTGCTTCATAAATCATTTTAATTATGTATATTCAGAAATCCTTTTCTGACATTTCTTCTACCATGCTGTCACTTGACTTTCTGAATATAGAATCTTGGTTTGCTTGAAACATTTTCTTCCCTTTTTTTATGTTATTCATGTATGTTCCCTTTTAGCACTGCAGATCTTTGGTGTTGCAGTTTCCCCCTAAAGGCTTATAGTGACCCTATAGGTTTCCAAAACCTCTTCTTTAAGGGGGAGATCAATATTAGCAGCACACAGTACAGGTAATATGTAGCCCTAAACAAAATAGCCCCCTTTGAAGACATTAACAATATTGTCATAATAAACACAGAGGATGAGTTCAGTTATTATCTACAGTATAACAGATAAATTTGCAGTAAGGTGTGAAGTTTCTAATGGAGAACAAAGTGAATGGGGAGGGGTGTAACATGTAACTGTTAATGAGATTAGAAAAGAGTATATAAAAGTTCTAGATCATAGAAAGTGTGACAATGCAATCAAAATAAATTGGTTTTTATCATGACAAAAGGGAGAAAAAGACTGATGAAACAGGTAAATAAAGGAAAATAGAGCAAGAAAAGTAAAGAAACAAGTACAATTTTTCAAAAAGTAGAAAAGAAAAACCCTGCACTATAACAGTTATGTATTATTCAAAGCTCCCATTCTTCAGTAACCTGCTGCTTGAGAGGAACATGACAATGAGCTTCCAGTTTCCAGCAGGCATCTCAGGATAGGACTTGCCCCACCTAATGATGGATGCTTCCACTTCTCAGATAATCCAAGATGGACACACTGGCTTACAAGTATGTTGACAAATGGGGAACTGCATCTCAGGATATGGGTGTGGATGACTGAGTGTCCTAGAGACAGGGTGTGGTTGGTTGGGAAGGGGTCCTGGAGCAGAGTGTGGTCATCTGTCTACTTCAGGGGTCCCAGACATGAGGTGTTGTCAGTTGTTCTGGGATTCCCAGTGGTAGGGTGCAGTCAATTGGGTTGAGGGTTTCGGGAGTTGGGGCTTTGTCAGTCCATCCATAGGTCCTACAGGTCCTGATTAATGTCTCAAAATTGTGGCAGTCATGTGTAATGAAAACTGTGGGTACTGTGGCAGTGGACTTCCAGGCACCATCAGGCAACTGGTGATTCCTTGGCAGTCTGCAGTTGGTCTGCAGGCTAACAGTAGACATTCACATCTTCAACAGAGGTTCTCTGGTCAGTCCAAGGCCTCATGCATTTGAGAGCTTCCTCCAGTTGATCCATGGTCCACAACCACTGTCAGATGAAATTTGGGCTGCTCCCTTCTCCTCTGTACTATTTATTTACCTATTCTTATTTCAGGAACTGTTGATATTCAGGGATGTGGCCATTGATTTCACTGAAGAGGAGTGGAAATGCCTTCAGCCATCTCAACAAAACTTACATAGAGATGTGATGTTAGAGAATTACAGAAACTTGGTCTTCCTGGGTATGCATAACTTCCCTTCACAATTTTTAAATAATTATGATTATTTAATTTTCTTCACTTGATGAACATCTTCTGGGAACTTCTCTGTAAGAATGTGTTTCAGATTTGTTCTTCAAAGAAAAACAGGGCACTTTAGGTATAAATAAAATGTTAATGACATTTCTTTTAGCCTTTAATCTCTCCCTTCTTTGGTATGTTATATATCCTTCACTTTAGAAAAGTGATACTGAGAGTAATTCAGTGATGTAAAATATTGTGACCACACTTATAAGAAGAGACAGTTGAGAAACCTAAAGTTTAAGAAAGAAGCCAAACTCAAAAATATTGATGGAGAAGTTATCTAGCAGAAAAGATTTTTCAGAAGCTTATGTTTATTTCTCCTGTTATCATTGAATATGTACTTCCCTATGTTTATCATGTTTTAAAATTCTTTAAAATAACCTGTGTGTCTACAGCTGATGTCCAAGTTCATTTAAATTAACCACCCAACTCCCCTTTGCTAGTGAGTGACAGCATGATCTAAAATATTTTCTGTTATTTGTGGGCCTCCAGGTGATAATGTGCACATTTTTGAAAAATTCTAGGTCAAACCACTTTAATAAATTAATATCCTAAAGCAGTTTAATATTATTTATATATTTATTCATTAAAATTCACTTACATGTGCTCTTTATAAATAAATACTTGTAATGGATTTTCTGTGAAATGAAAGTCAAGTTTCACAATAAATGCTCTTTTGTGGTATGTAGTGATAGTTACAAATTGTAGTTATATGAAAGTGTTTGTAAATAATATATCTATGGTTGGTTAAATTTTCCTTTTCTTTATTCTTTCATTTTATAGACTACATTTCATGTTGTAGGAGAGGTTTTTTCAATTCATGTAAAACTGTTTTATTTTTGTCGATATTTTATGAATATATGACAATTTCCATTATTTCAGATATTAGGAAATTTTGGAATAAAGGTATGCTTATTCTTGTTTCTATTGCCAATAAAATTTTATATGCTTTTACTTGTTTGTATAAATAGTATGCCTTTTTAAATGAATTTTATATTTTATCCACATTGATTTTTTATCCTATATATTTACATAGTAATGTAAGTTTTTTATATGTGAATATAATAGTGATAGAATCCAGGGGTACTCTAATAATGGGCTACATCCCTGGCCCCTTTCTATATATATTTGGATATAGGTTCTCACAAAGTTATTGAGGATGGCATTGAAATTATTACCTCCCTGCTTCAGAATTACAATAGTAATTCTTCATTATATGCATACTCTTTATATATATATTTATGAATTCTTTCTTATTTATATGATAAAGACCATAGCATTTTAAAGGTATCTTTCAAACATTTTAAGATTCTTTTTATTTTTATGTGTTGTTTGTAATTTTAATTGTGATCAAAACCACAAAACAATTCTTGTTCTCCCACCCTATCATGAATACTGTTCAGCAATACTAATTCAAATTGACATGTAATATATCTATAGAATGCTTACATCTCAAAAATCAATAAATATATTTCTATGTAAACAAGTGCTTATTTCTGTCTTCTCCTATCACTAATGTCATTCTCATTTCTGTTCAGAAGGTTTTTTGCTTGTTTGTTTATTTGTTTTTACTTGTCTTATATAAGTAGAGTTTGCCCATATTTTCTTCGTGGTAGTGACATATTTCAGTTAACATAATGTACTAAAGATTTATCCTGATTATAGATTTTGCAAAAATTTATTACCTTTTATCTTGAAAAATATTCTGTAGTTTCCACATTACAAATTGCTCCATCCACTCATTACAAGTGTTATTTGGTTTGGTTCCTCATAGTACTCCCTGTCAATTAGTGCTGTAATAAACTTTTGTATTCAAATGTCTTAATTTGCTGTATATGTGAGGTTTTATTATGCTCAGAATTCACTACATCCATCTGTCTTAATGGATGTCATGATTACCAATTAAATTTTAGAGTTTTTAATGTTTTCAAATCATGAAACAACCTTCTCCCAATTTTGTTTCTATTTTTAATATACTTGATATATCCATAAAACTTTGAGATTCCATAAAATTTCTGGAATATGTTTTTTCTGTCTTTGCAAAAAATATCATTGGGAGTTTCAGAGATATTTATATGGAGTTTCCAGATATCTTTGAGAAGTACAAAGGTCTTTTAATCTTTCAATTCTGGAAAAAGGTTATGTTCAAGACTGTTCAATCAGTTGCTACATATGTGTGATTTTTGAACATCCTTTCCACTTTTGATTTCTAACTTTATTCTCTGATGATCATAAAATAATTTTAATATTTTTATACCTATTGACACTTGGTTTATTAATTTCCTGTTGGTTTATCCACTTTGATATTCCATTTCTATTGAAAACAATTAGTATGTAAGTCAAATTTGTTTAAATTATTTTCAAGTCTACTATTTTTTTAATTACCAATGTTTTTGACTTTTCCTTTACAGCAAGTGTATATTGGTTCTCCAAATATTCATGTGTTGCTTTCTATTTATTTTCTTCTGTCAATCTTAACTTTTTATGTCTTAGATATATGGTGTGAGTTGAAACTATATTCTTTTTGCAGTAAACTAGGGAAAGCTTTTTTTAATCTTCATATAATATTTTATTTTGCTTATTTTCAAAGTTTTTTAATTTAAAATACATTTTATCTCAGATAACTTCTTGCTTTAAACTGTTTTCTATATCATAATTTGGCCCTTTCAGCTTTCTTTTGGTTATGTTTTTATGTAATACTCTTCTATTCCTTGCTTTCATTCTATTTGTTTCCTTAGATTTAGAGTTCCCCATAGATTGCATTATTTGTATTTCTTTTAGATTTATTATTTTTTCTTTTAAAAATTTTTTATTCTTTTTAGATATACAAGACCGTAATATGTATTTTGATGTATGTACATACATGGAATAAAACTTTTCCATGTTTGTGGTGGTATGCAATGTGGCATTACACTGCTTGTGTATTCATATATGAACATAGAAAATACATGTCTGATTCATTCTATTATCATTCTTATACCCATCTACACTTCCTTCCCTTAATTTCACTTTATTCAATCCAATGAAATTTTATTCTTTGTCCCCCACCTTATTGTGTGTTAGCCTCCACATATCAGAGAGAATACTTAGACTTATTAAGGGATATTTTAGTACCTGTACATTTAACATTCATCAGCACTTCTAAACATCTAGACAGACTAGATATTTCAATTAAAAACTCAATTTGTCCACTATGTACATGACACTCTTGAAGAAACTGCACACATATAAGAATACTTCTTATTTGAAAATGAGTTTAAAATATGAGCATTCTGGTCCTTCACCAACCCAGTGTGCTATAATGATTCAACTTTAAGATGAAAATCCTTTCTTGAAATTTTAGCACCAAACATACAAAATTTGTTTACTAATTCTACTTTTGTCATAGTGGCAAACTCATTAACATCTAGAAAAACTAGGTTTAGATTACAACTTGTTTGTTCTTTATATACACTATGTACAGAGCAAAGTAAAACAAAACCCACAGACTTTGGATCAATGGTTACTTTTGCCTCATTGTAAGCACACTGGCATGGTGCTCTAGAGAACCAGCATACAATGCTTATTACTCAACAGGTGTTTTGGCTGTTGTCCTCTGCAAAACATTTCCTAGAAATGTTCAAAAAAGTAATTTACAAAGTGTGTTATATTTTACTGCTTCTACTTTGAACCTTACAATATCTAAAAAGTTGATATCTCTAAAAAATACTTAGCATTGTCAAATATATATACAGGAATGAGGAGTAAAATGCATACACCAAGTAATGGTTATAATATGAAAAATGTAATTTACACATTTTTGGCCTAGGACCCTCCCTTCTCAAGGTCAAAGTATTCTCCATGTCCTGTAACCCCCTGAATAAACGTGGACAATGTCATTCCTTGTGGTTGTCTAACAACTCCATTCAATATCACTTCCAGGAAACATTTCTGACTTTTTAAAACCAATGGATATTTATGTAACATTATATTATAAGTGTAACATATATCAGCAACCTGTTTAAAATTTAGAATGTACAGAAGTAGCAAAAGTTTTAAATGGTTGTGGGGCAAGTTGAGAGCAGCTGTTTCATAATATATACACAGGTCTTCTACATCCTGAAGGATATTGAGCATTTCCAATTGATCAAATAGTTTGTTACTGTGCAGGGTCTCTTTGGTAGAACAAACACCAACTAATTAAAGGTGTTGTTGTTCCACCCATCATGTTCCACAGTTTTTCTCACCTTCTGGGATGAATAGACTTTTGTTTGCCTTTCTCAGGATGAGGTGTCATCTACTGGAGACTGCATACACTAGGAGGACCCTAGTCTGTGCTGATTGGTCAAACTTTCTGTCATACATTCACACCCCTGCTGGAATTGGCGCTTTTTATTGGCCACCATTCTTCTTTAAATACTTTCCAATGGTGCTATTTTCAGTGCAACTTTGAACATAATTGGGCAGGAGTCTTGACAGCCAAGGATTCCTGGGTCTGGGGTTGGAAAGATAAATGCCACCATCAGGTCATGCAGAGAGGTATCCATGTCTTTCACAGCCTAGGTCAACCAGTGAGCAGTCACAGCAATAGTTCTGGAGGTCTGCAGGGCAGAGTCTGCACCCTTTTCCTGGGTCCCCCATCTTACCCAGCAGCCTGGAACTGGAGTGCCACAGAAGGTTCCTAAGAGTATGTCATTCTCTGTTTCTTGCTACTGCCTTGACAGTTCCTTCTTTTAGATTTAATTTTGCTAGTTGAGTTGTTTTTATTTGCATTATAATAATGCATTAATAATCTAATACAATTTTAAAAGTGAAGAACTCACTACTCCTACCTTGTAAGTTTTATTCTATATTTCTTTTTTTATTAATATGCTTAATGGTTTAACGTGTGGTTCACTACATTTCATAGTGGCATGCTTTGATTCCTCTCACACTTCCCTTTATATATTTTTATTCCCAATTCCTTTTATATATATTCTATAGATTTTTTTTATTTTTCACAGGATCTCACTAAGTTGCTAAGACTGGCTTTGAACTCATGGTCCTCCTTGCTCAGCCTCCCTGATGTTGCTGGGACTATATAGATTTGTACACCCTGCCTGCCTCTCTTGGACACATTCCCTTAAGAAATTCTTAACATACAAAATTTCTGCTTATTTATGTTAACAATTTTTCTGTGAATTTATCTCAGTAATCTTCCTTTAAATGGTTATTTAGCATTCTTTGGGCAATTCACAACTCATTAACCTAATGTTCAATTTCTAATGTTTTGCTTTATTAGTTTGACTAATCCCTCATTTCCCTTATCTTTATGTGTGGTACTATTTTTAATTGTTTTATACATTTAAAAAACAGTCAACAGTAGACTATAAAGACATTTTTGAAGACAATGTGGAAGTTTTGAAATCAATGAAAAATAGCCAAGTACAGTTTCAAGCTACATGCTTAAAATCCCAGCAATTTGGGAGGACATTTGAAAGAATTTCAAGTTTGAGGCAGGTCACAGAAACTTAGAAACATTATGTCTCATACAATTTTTAAATTGTATTGGAGTTCGGTTGTATAGCACTCTTTGGCATAATCTCAAGCACCACATATAAAAATAAATAAAAGTAGACTGACCTCATGATTCAGAAATGCTGGTACAAAATATGTATCCATCAGAAATTAATTCAGCATGTTGAAAACATATCTCCACTATTGCATTCAGTGTAAGCATTATCCCTAATATTCAACTTACAGAATAAATCTATGTGCCTATTAATGACTGAATGAGTAAAAGCATGGTATTTACATACTTTTACTATTTTCCTATAAAATAAATGTATTGTCAGTTAGAGTGATATGGGAGTAGTAAGAAACATTCTACATTATGTGAAATGCAGCAGACATAGAAAATCAGTTGCAGGAGCATCTGATTCATGTGTGAAAGTTAGAAATTCAGAGAGTATAACTGTGGTCACCAGGTACTGTGTTTTGTAGAGTTTTGGCATACTGTCACTCAGTCTACAAATTTTCATTTTAATGGACAAAATATTGTCAAGAGGTTTGCTATACTACATGGTGATTGTTATGTAATATGTTCTTGATAAATATTAATAGAATAAATGCAATATTTGCAAGTACAAAACTGATAATTATATAAAATAATACTTGTGCTACTAATATTACATGTGTCATATCACCTTGTTTAAATACATTAAAATGCAATAATACAATTAGTAAATACACAAAGTTGAATTTGTCAATGAAACAATTCAGCTAATAACAGAAATAATAAAAATGCAATTTATTAGTATTGATTTCCATGTGTTGGCTTCATCTAAGTAATATTGACATAGACTGTGCAAGGGTTTTATTGTCTCTAAAATTTGTTCTCATGTAGAATCTTCTAGACACACACACACACACACATACACACACACATATATATATATATATATATATATATATATATCTTCAAAATTTTGTCCATATTTCTTCTTAAATTACCTGCCCTCTTACTTGTTGGATATCCATTGTACTAGCATCCAAAATCTACCTGTTAGTTCCAGATCTCTGTGTCTTGGGGGACAGAAACCAGTTTTCACACAATCTTCAAAGAAGCCAGAAATGGTGTATGTTTTATATTTCCCTTATTCTACTGAGGGTGAAAGCAGCTTGTAGATCTTTTTTCCTAATTACACAATACCATATAAGAAAGGATTAAAGACTTTGATAAAAGTAAAATATGTTCCTTCCCTATATTATATTTCTCTCCATAGAAATATAGTCCTCTTGGATATTGTGCTCTCTACAATAATTTGTGTAATTTTTACAACATATTTGTGACTATACATTTTTCTGTAACATGTTTCTGAAGTAATAATCGCCTTGGTTTACTAGTCTGCTACACTGCTGATGTCCTGATATTGCTAGCTCTGCTATAATTTCCTGTTATATATACTAAATATATTCATTCCAGTCTCTTAAGTAATTTTTTTAAACTTCCATTTATTTCAGCAATGACGTCTCATACTACCAAAGCATTTTTACCAGACGAGGGCATAAGACATATATTTCAAAAAGTGATTAATGGAAAATATAAAAATTGCGACTTTGACTATTTACAACACAGGCAAATATGGAGAAATTTAAGTGAGTGTGAACATCAGATCTTAAATTATCAAACCCCATGCCTCATTCAACAGCAGAGAACTCATACTGGAGAAAAGTTCTACAAATATAAAGGATGTGGCAAAACTTTTAATGCAAAATCACACCTTATTCACCATCAGAGAATTCATACTGGAGAGAAGCCCTACAAATGCACAACATGCAACAAAGTTTTTAATGCAAAATCATACCTTATTTGCCATCAGAGAATTCATACTGGAGAGAAGCCCTACCAATGTAAAGAATGTGGCAAAGCTTTCTGTCAAATATCACACCCTACTCAACACCAGAGAACTCATACAGGAGAGAAGCCCTACCAATGTAAGGAATGTGGCAAAACTTTCCGTCAAAGGTCACACCTTACTAAACACCAGAGAACTAATACAGGAGAGAAGTCCTTCAAATGTATAACATGCAACAAAGCTTTTAGTGACAAATTGTACCTTATTGGCCACCAGAGAATTCATACAGGAGAGAAGCCCTACCAATGTAAAGAATGTGGCAAAGCTTTCAGTAAAAAATCATACCTTATTTACCATCAAAGAATTCATACAGGAGAGAAGCCTTACAAATGTACAGCATGTGAAAAACCCTTTAATAAAGAATCAGACCTTAGTCAGCACCAGAGAATTAACAGTGGAGAGAACCCTACAAATGTAAAGAATGTGGCAAAGCTTTCTATGGAAGAACATGCCTTACTCAACACCAGAGAATTCATACTAGAGAAGAGCCTTACCAATGTAAAGAATATGACAAAGCTTTCTATCAAAGATGGAACCTTACCAAACACCATAGATCTCATACAGGGGAGAAGCCCTTCAAATGTACAACATGCAACAATGCTTTTAATTACAAATCATACCTTATTTACCATCAAAGAATTCATACTGGAGAGAAGTACTACAAATATAAAGAATGTGGCAAAGCTTTTATTTTAAAATGAAAATTTATTTTACAACAGGGAATTTATACTGGTAAGAAGCCTGAGGAATGTTCAGATTGTGGCAAAACTTTTATTAAAAAATATGACTAATTCACCACCAGAGAAATTATACTGAAGAGAAGCCCTACAAATGCAAAGAATGTGACAAAGCTTTAATGGAAAGGTATACATTTCTCACTAGCACAGAAATCATGCTGAAAAGAAGTCCTACAAATATAAAGAATGTGGCAAACATTTATTTGTTAAAAACTAATTTTAATTTTTTCCAAATAGTTATATGTGACAGTAGAATGTTTTCAGACACATCGTACACAAATGGAGTATAAATCCTCCTTCCACCACCTGCTAGTTTTGCAGGCACAAAGGTAGTGTCATCACACATGTATTCAGGGTAATGATATCCAGATCTTTTCACTGTAACTCCCCTCCTTACACTGATTCCTTTCCCCTCACTACTTTCTGCACAATCCAAATACTCTTCATTTCACCTCCACACCATCATGGATCAGCATTTGCCTGCCAGAGAAAACATTTGGTCTTTAGTTTTCTGGGTTTGACTCATTTCACTTATTGTGGTATTCTCTACATCCATGCATTTACAAGAAAATGCCATAATTTCCTTTTTCTTTAAGTCTGAATAACTTTCCATTGTCTGCATATGCTACATTTTATATATCCATGCATTTGTTGAAGGGCATCTAGGTTGGTTCCCTAGTTTAGTTGTTGTGAACTGAGCTGCTATAAACAATGATGTGGCTGAGTCACTGTAGTATGCTGGTTTTAAATCCTTTGTGTTTAAAACAAGGAGTGGGATACCTGGGCCAAATGGTGGTTTCATTCTGAGTTTCCTGAGAAATCTCAATAAAATTTTTAGAATAGTTATATCAATTTGTAGACCAAGCAGCAATGTATGAGTGTACCTTTTTCCATACATCCTCATCAAAATATCTTTTTGTTTCATTTTTTAAAAACTCTCAGTGTAATAGGAGTGGGATAAAATCTTAAAGTAGGTTTGAGCTGCATTTCTGTAATTGCTAGAGATGATGAGCAATTTTTTACGTTAATTGATCACTTGTATTTTTTTTCTGTGAAGTGTTTGTTCAGCTCATTACCCCATTTATTGATTGGGTTATATTGGTGGTAAGTTTTTTGAGTTCTTTATATATCCTGTAGATTACCACTTTATCTAATGTGTATATGGTAAAGATTTTCTTCCATTCTGTAGGCACTCTCTTCTTGTTACAGATTGTTTCCTTTGCTGAAAAGATTTTTATTTTGAGTGCATACCATTTATGGTTCCTTGATTCTACTTCTTGTGCTTTTGGAGACATGTTAAGGAGGTCAATTTCTAAGCTGACTGCATTTTGATTCATTGTACACAAATGGGATATATCTTTTTGTTTCTATGGTTGTGCATGATGCAGATTCATACCATTCATGTCATCATACATGCACATAGGGCAATGATGTCTGTCTCATTCCATCATTTTTCATAACCCCCTCCTCCATCTTATTTCCCTCTACATAATCTAAAGTTTCTCCATTCTTCTCACACCCCATTCCCTCACCCACATTATATATCATCATTCACTCATCATGGAAAATATTTGGTCTTTGGTTTTTTGATATTGGCTTATTTCACTTAGCATGATAGTCTCCAATTCCATCCATTTATTTGCCAATGCCATGATATTCTTCTTTGTGACTGAATAATATTCCATTGTGATCTATTTGTTTCATGTTGGACTGGTAAGGACTGGATGTGGTGGCAGTTCCTTCAGAAAACAAAAACTGTAAGCAGGGTTGGGAGACATGCAGCCCATTGGAATGATGTGCAGTCAAACACTTTTCTTACTTATCTGCAGGACCACTCTCATTCTTCATGGCATGCTACAAAGGAAAACAGAGGAAGTCTTATCAAACAGATGTTGTGAATAACTGGATGGGGAAAGAAAATGACTAGGTGAATTAAAGTCAAATTATATGTTAAAGGTGGATCTTAGGATAAATCTCAGTCCTTGAATGGGAACTTCTGGTCATTTTTGTGAATTCTTGTGACACAATTCATCTCCACTTACCACGACTGTGGCAATGTGGCAGAAGACACTTTGTGCCAGGCCTCTGGTGTTGTGATGCCATTTGCAGCCAGGTTCCAGTGCAGACTTCTAAGTTCTAGGAAGTTTATTTTCTCCCCTTGTAAAGTTCAGGGATAGTGAACTGGACTGTCCACCACATACAACTTTTATATATGTGCACAATTATCAAATACTGTCACAAACCTGGGAGTCTTTTGTGAATTACCAAATTTGTTATTTGTGAAATCATATCTCATGAGGGTTCATGCTTTCCTGTAATCAGAGTGACCAAATACTAAGTAGGTCTAATGGTTTGAGTATTAGCTTCAAAGATGGTCCCTAGGATCCAGACTTTATTCAGTATGTATGTCTCACATCTGTAGTAGGCCCTGCAGATTAAAAGATCAATAAAATGGAATCACTCTTTTGGACTTGTGGTCTAGTGAGTGGGATATAGCTGCCTCACAGAAGTTCATCTCATGTACTTTTTAAATTATTTTTTATTTACCTTTTAATTTTTTACAGCCTCATTTTGATTCATTGTACACAAATGGGGTATATAATTTCATTTCTGTGGTTGTACACAATGTAGATTCATACCATTTGTGTAATCACACATGTGCATAGGGTAATGATGTCTGCCTCATTCCACCATTTTTCATTTCCCCTCCCTCTCATTTCCTTCTACATATTAAAGTTCCCCCATTCTTCTCTCATTCTCCACCCCCATTACATATCATTCTCCACTTATCAGGGAAAACATTTGGCCTTTGGTGTTTTGGGCTTGGCTTATTTCACTTAGCAAAATATTCTCCAATTCCATCCATTTATTTGCAAATGTCATAATATTATTCTTCTCTAAGGCCGAATAGTATTCCATTGTGTATATATAACAAAGTTTCTTTATCCATTCTTCTATTGAAGAGCATGTAAATTTTTAAAAAGCAATTTTATTGAGGTGTGATCTTCCCACCATGAAATTGACTTGTGAAGTGTTCTTTTCCAGTTCTTGGTCATTAGCACATCCACACACTTGTGCATGTACACCACTGCCTATCAGAAATTTCCTTTACTCTGAAATAAAACCCTGTTCTCACTTGTATTCATTCCCATTTATAACTCTTCTCTAGCTCCAGAAACCACGAGGCTTTGTCTCAATGATTTGTCCATTCTGAACATTTAATAAAGAAGTAATATTCAGTGCATGGCCTTTTGACAACATCCATGGCCTTATGTCAGCTCTCTTTTGCTTTCCTTTTGCCTTTTGGTGGTCATCATTATACTTTACTGAGTCATTTCATTGGTCCACTTTCTGGCCTGAATTCTTTGGAGTAGGAAAAGGCACTCCTTCCTTCAACAGGTATTTGTCAGATGCCTCCTTTTTGTCACATTCCACAGGTTCCTGTTCTCACTAAATTCACAGTCTCATAAAGGTACAATGAGAAAAATGAGCAAAACACACACATAAATGTAATCAAATGATCAGAGAAACCCTGTACAAGTATAAAATATTCATACCAAAATTTGAAAGAGGACCCAGTGACATAAGGAGATGGGGCTAAATATTGGGCAAACCATTTAGAGCTAAGGTTGTCAGGAGTCTGGTGAGTTCCAAGGCCTGAAAGAAAGCCAGAATGGCTGCATTGTTATTAGGATGGTGTCACAGGTGAGAGGAGCAGGGCTATGGTCACCTGGCTCTTTTTTGAGAGAAACAGATTTGGATCCTTCCAGGTGGAGTGCTATGATCTGATTTGGCTTTAAAAAATGTGGCTGCTCTTTGAATAATAAAATGCAGGAGTCAAGTTGAAAGATAATACTTGGAAAGCTTCTATATATGTCCTGTCCATTGGCATGGCAGCCTTGGTTAAGATAGGGTAGAAGAAATGAAGCAGAGTGGACACATCAAAAAGCTATGCCAAGATGAGAATGAAGAGGTATTAAAGATGGGCTGAGTGTAAAGTGGAATCAGGTCCTGATTTAAACTCTTTCATATACATTTCTCTAAAGTTAAGAAATCTTGGTTCAAAAGACTTTGAGACACATATGAAAACCCTAGGCAGAAAGATTAACTGGACATTTAAATACACATGGGTCTAGAGCTCACAGAAAACCTGGGACTGGATAAGCACACATGGGACTCATCAGTGTGGAGGGAGTACTTGAAACCATGTTAGAGGACAACACCCTCTAGGAGGAGATTCTAGAGAGAAGAGATGCAAGTTCCAATAATCTACATTCATATAAGGACAGATAAGATGACACAAGAGTGCAGCTGGGGAGATGGTATAAGGGAAGCCTGGTGGCATGAAGACACCGGAAATCAGAATTTTGAGCCAATTCCAGCTTTGTTGAGGAGACTTGAGTCAATAAGAATTGAATTCAGTATAAAAGAAATGAATAAGAAGTCAGCAAACAGAGGCAGAGTTTTGGCAGCATGAGGAAGAAAAGTGAGAAGAGAGAAGGGGACTGGGGAGTCTGTCTTCATAGCATTCATTATCTATGGGTAAAACTGAACATAACAGACTCAGCTCCACAACCTGGTTGAGAAAATGTACAGCTCCACCCTCAGCAAAGTTATAAATTGAAAAGCCCTCAGGGGGAAAATGTGCTGTGGACTGATTAGAATGCTAAAAATAGACAACAATTGAAGCACTAGTTTATGCTTCACCCAGAATAATTTTTATGTTTTAATGCTTGGTTATATTGCTTGTTGATGGTATTGCACTGTTTTACCTTGGAAGGTTATAAGTGAGGGGGGATCCTTAGAATTTTCATAGCTTTTGAGAGCATGGATCTTTCTCCAGTCTAGACTTGCCCATTATTAGAAGAGAAAAATTATTATATCTGAGAGATAATTTATGTCCTCTGATGATATACACAATGTGTATATTTTATAGTTGGGGGTATAACTTAATGCATGAACCAATTTGAGACTGGCCTATGCTGAGTTATTTTGGTGTTTAGAAAATCACCTTTATTAAAGCTGTACTCATGGTCTTTTTAACACCTATCTTTCAATCTATTAAGTCATTGAGAAGTCATTATTGCCCAATTTAGTGATCTAAGTTATCATTTACCTGTGCTTTGTAGAATTTGTCATTCTCTCTGCAAACCTATCAAGACAAGTACATTGAACAACTAAGTCACTCTCAATATTTTATTAACTTTTTTCTTAATTTTAAAATGGACAAATAAAGAGAAATCATAATCTTGTTTGAAGTGCTGAATATGGGTTTAACTTACTGAGTTAAATTTCAGTTAAATTTAAAAATTTTATCTGTATAAATGAATGTGAAACAAGACTCATGTTAATTACATTTGAAGAGAAAGGAGGCATTGGTAATCTGCCTTTGGCTTATCTTTGATCCTTTATTGTGAGTGCACTGTCTAGTAATTTAGTGCTTGACATTCATCTATAACACTCTTTATGAATTTGAGTAAATTGTAAATGCCCTGAGTACACTTTAGGCATTTTTTTGGCCTTGAGAAGAAATAAATAATTATGAAAATTATGGAATTTTGAATAGTATTAGTGATTAAATTTTTAAAAAATATTATTTCTGAATTGTTCATGGAAAATGTCCCTGATTTAGTACAATTTTGTTATCTTACTATTCTTAACATTTTTAGGAATATATAACTAGTAAATATTCAAAAGAGTCAATGATAAAAATGGTAGCTAAGAAGGTGATCTTGAAATCAGACTGCATGTGTTCTAATCCTGTCTCTGACACCACAGCATGTGTCCCTGGGAACATGTCTCAGCATCTCAGGATAAAATCTTCCATCCCTCTGATGACATAAGTCATACCTTTGTCCAGTGTCTCCAAACTGTAATATGCTACCTCCATATTATCAGATTATTGCAGTATCACATATTTTTTATCAAATAAGTTTGTTTTATTTAATAATGTCTCCAAAGCATATGGATAGTGATGCAAAGGAGACAGAAGAGCATAAAACATTAAGAATGTATTAACTCCAGTACTCTGCAGAAACACTGAAGCTACCTAGGAAAAATCACTGGGGAGTGGTGGTAGTGTTCATTGTTTTAGACATCCATTGGGGGTCTTGGAACATATCCCTGGGGATCAGGGGTAGGGCCTTCTATATTATTACTTTTTTGAGTGTTCCCAACAAAGGTAGGGACAGCGGTGGAATTACTCTTTTGTTAGTTCAAGCAACTCTAAGAAAGAAAAATTCCATTTTGTATATTTGATTACCCTCATGCCATCTGGAAGTATAAAAATTATTGCCTTAATCCTTTTGTGAACTAGAGTCCAAATTCTTAATAACAGTATGTAGAAAGGAACTGATGAATTAGTACTGAAATTCTGTGAGATGAGTTGTAGCTTATGCAGGTTTTAAAGATATTATCTGAGCCAGGCTCTGTGGAACACACCTATAATCCCTGTGATTCAGGAGGCTGAGGCAGAAGGAACACAAGTTCAGAGAAAATTCCTGATATGTTCCTTGGTATGGAACTGGGAGTGAGAACCTTACATTCTCTTTGTTTCTTTCCTTGACTTACACATTAACCTTGAAAGTAAAACAACAAATGTTTTGCCCTCTGTGTCCTCCACATGTGTCTCACACTAACATGTTAATGCTATGTAATCTACCTGTAAGTGTGTGTGACTGCACAGATGCACATGTATGCATCAGAAAACAACTACACCCATTTGATTTCACTTTGGACTTTCATAATTAGATGTAATAGTTTTAATTTGATAATTAAATACATAATGTTGTTCCCATATTTTAAAATCTATTAGAGTGCAAAACTATTTGACTCTTGCTGTGTCTCAAGTAAAATAATACTGATTTTTAGTGTATGATTTGTAATGAAAATAAATCATCTCACATCAGAGAAATGAATATCAATGTTTTTGTCTCTACATGCTGTAATTTCAGGTGGACAATATACAAGCTAAAACTTGTTTCATACATACCTTTACCCCTTTTAACATTTTTAACTAAAGAAAATCTTTAAGAAATAGGATTTATGCTTGGAACCTCACTTCTTTGTCTCATGGTTGTGTTACTTTACTGTGAATCTCTTCTATTAGAAATTTGTACTGCTTTTGAAGAATTCAGATACCACCAAAAAGGATATTTGGAGGACAGAAAGTCTGTTTAGACCATATTTCTAGAGGTTATGTGTGTGAGTGTAGGGTAACCATCTCAGTCTAGTTTGTCATAGATTGTCTCAGTTTTAACAGTGAATGTTTTCTTAGTCCCTGGGCAAACCAATGTGGTTGGCCACCCTGCCTGCTTATAGCTCCTGGGGGTACAAAATTTGCCTTATTGTAATTGTGTCTTTTCTTTACTACTGTTAAATGTTCTACATCTTAAAGGAAGTAGGGGAAGTAAAAAAAATCTAAGATTAGCTAACTATAAGTGCAAAGCAAGACAAATATTTTGTGAACAGAACTCAATTATCTTCAAAGCATTTCTCTTAGTATTGTATCATTATCACTACTAAAAGAAAATGCTGTTGATTCCATTTATAGAACATTATTGAAATATGAAAATTGCAGGTTAGTGGGCATTAATGAAGTAATGGAGTGTCAAAGTTGAGTGGACTATAGAAGGGCAGATCAAAGGAGCCTTGTGGCCATAAAAATTCTCTGACACAGCAGCCTTCTGGACAGGTGTCCAGTGTTGATTTTACAGACTGTTAGAACTTCAGGAAAATGTGTAAAGGGGATGCAGAATCTCTGAATGATTATTACTTAAAACTGTTTATGAATCTGCAGTTATTCAAGAGCTTAGAGAATAAGAATGGGAGGAGAAACATGGCACCTTGTAACACTATTAGAAAACATTTTTCCAAAAGACTAGATAGTTCCTAAAAGGGAACTCCTCTAGAAACTATTTGTAGCTGTTCTTGGGTCTGGCAATGTATTAAGAGCTTTAAGACCATAGATGATCTTTATGGTGACAGCAAAGTCACTTCTTAATTCCTGTTTGATGCTGTGCACCCCAAGTTCAGCATATCATTATTTCAAAACTGCAGAAGCTTCTGAGTACTCCTTAGGGATGTAATGCAAATCCCTGAAACCCTAAAGTGCTGTGAAGTAAACAGGAAGCCACAGTCAGTACAGTTTGATGATGCAGAACCTGGGCTCAGACAACAAACCAACGTTCACATCTCAGCTCCATCTCCTCTTGTTTATATGTTCTTTGGATAATCAATTATTGTTTTGGACTTCATTTCTCACATGTATGAAATCAGAGAAGTCAGTTTTGTCTCTATCATAGGGCTGTTATTAAGAATAAATGAGACATTGAAAGCACATCATATGTGCTCTTCAGACGTAAAATTTGCTTCTGTATTTACTGGAAGCATGTATAGTAGTGGTGCACAGGAACCAAGAGATAAATTTTATTTTGCTTTCAACAACTGATTTTTAGAAAGCCTCTTTGCCTTCCATGACTTAGTCTCCTTCTTCAGAATCTCAGTATGTCTGAGTAGATGCCAGTTCAACATTCTTCCAGCTTCCCCTTTCTTGGATGATGAAGTGAAACTTTTAGAGGCAATAAATGTATGGATGAAATCACAGGCTAGAGTCTCCCAGGCCTCAATTTAAATTTTGCCTCTGCCTCAGTTCTGAGCCATGTATTGCTCACTGCCCATTCATATTTTGTTCCCTCTGCTTTCCTACAAGAATGAGGTTTGTTCTGAACAGTATGTGCAAATCACAATTACTACTACTTTTCTACTTCTTTTGTTAATACTACTGCTACTCTACTCAAACTACTGCTCAAGAGGCAAATCTACCAGTGTCCCCACCCTCTACCTGTCTTCTGTTTCTTCAGTTAAAATTTTATTGGAGTACATCACTGATTTGTTTACATCTTGGCTGAGATTCTTTTCCAGCTCTATGGGCAGAGTTGAGCAGTTGTGGAAGAGACCATGGAGCCTGCAAAACCTAGCTCTTTGCTATCTGGTTCTTTGAGGAAAATGCTTGCTGACCCCTTGTCTGAGAAAATTTTAACAGCTGTGTCCATCAACTTCCTGTTTCCCCTCCCATCTGTGAGGATTATATGGCTTGTGTTTCCCTCCTCCCTTTTACTGCTGGTTTGTATTCAGTTTTTTATAGATGGTATTGGCATCAGATTTGCCATTTTGCTGCCATCATTATTTTGCCCCCCACAATTTTACAACCTAGATTGTTAGCCCACAAACTTTCTAGTCAAACATTCATCAGATTGTTATTAGTGCACAAAATTGTACTACCTATGAATAGCTCCCATGCCATTCTCTCTCTCTGCACCCTTGTGTGCACACAATGCCTGTCTGCTTAATAAAATCTCTTGTGTGAGTTCCCACATCAGGAATGGTTTCTGGGTGCTTTCATTTGTGCCATGATTTGAATGGGATCTTCTACTGCTACTTCAGTGAGTGGAATCCCATCTGTTGCCCCAGACCCTCTGAAGCTGGTCTCACCTTCCATTCACCCTGAAGTTTGGCTTTATACCCACCACCAGCTTCAGATTGATATGTTTCCCATAGGTCAACTTAAACAGTCCTCTGCTGACCTGAGATGTGACCGTTGGTCATCCAATGCCCTTGAGGCAGTTGAGTAGGAGGGGTTCCCCCTGTCACAACTTTTACAATTATGACTGGCCTTCATATTTGACCTTATCTGATGGGTGGATCCCTGAAGTTTATGGTGGAGATACCCTCTCTGGGTTCAGGTACTTATTTAGTTTTTCTCTCAAAATTTCTGCCACTGGGTCCTTATCCCCCTTACCCTTTGGCACACAGTGATGGGGGTGACAACTCCCATCATTTTGCTGCCTCCTCATCTCCAGTCAACTAGACTGTGACCTTGGGGTGACTTAGATGCTGACTTGGCTATTTATCAGTCTTCACCATGGGATCTGGGTCCTCCTTTCTGGCGTATTCAACCCTGGGGTTTCTACTAGATAATCTTAAACCTCTTCATCTGGTCTACAGCCACCAAAAATTTTGGCTACAGTATCCTTCAGATAATCAATCAAAATGACCATTTAATGGCATACAAATTCTGTAAGTCTTTGCTCTTTCTGCAAACTTGAACACCTTCTTTTTTGCTTCTTCTTCCCTCCTAATCCCTATTTCTTCTCTGACTTTGACACAGCTAATGATCCAACCCCATGCTGGTCTCCTGCATCAGAGACCTCTCTGGCCCCTGCTCCTCTGTCTCCTTTATCCCTCTCTGTTTTGATTCTGCCCTGTCCACACAGTCCTTCTGCCATGAGATCTCAAGCACATGTTCTAGTTCCCCTATAGGAGGTGGCTGGTGTGGAGGGAGTGATCAGAGTCCATATCCCTCTCTCACTCTCCGATCATTCCCAGATAGACAAGTGCTAGGCTCATTCACTTCCAACTCTGCTAAGTTCATTAAGAAATTTCAGTATCTTACCTAGTATTATGATGTTAGGTTTAAAAGATGCCTTTTTCTGTATTCCATAGACTCTCAATAATGATTTATGTTTACCTTTAAGGAACTAGATAGTGGATCTTACTTTACCTAGAAAATATTGCCTCAAGGATTTGGCAATTGCCCTCACCTATTCAACCAAACTCAAGCTAAGAACTTAACAAGGGTTAAAAATCCTTAGGTAGCAATTTCCCTTGCAATGGAATGTAGGCTAGCAGACTTAGTGAGGAACCAACCCGAGACTTATGGAAAAAAAATGTCCATTTTAAACTTCTGGGATGAAAAACAGAAAAATGGCTTTTAAGACTCTCTCTCTCTTTTTCTCCATATCCCTTTCTCTCACTCTCTCTCTCACTCTCCTCCCCTTGTGTCTGTCTTGTTCTCCATCTCATACTATAATTAATGGCCATTAATATTTTTCTTCTAGGACTCTTGTTTTTCCTTAAATGGTATATTTTGGAGTTCACACTTTTGATCTTATATACCTAGATTAATGTTTTTCTGATCATTTCTATGTTTTATTCAACTCAAAAATTTGTCTTTTAAAACATCTATAATATTGCAATGGAGATTCACCTACAAAAAACTGCAAGGCCTTTTCCTTTGTCATGTTTACATTGTGTTGTCTGATATTGTGTTGTCTGTCTATATAAGTCCATCAAAATATCATGTACATGATATTAAAATTGACACAAATAACAAGCACACATGAAATTAAAATTTAGAAAATCAATCCAAATACTTTTAATTCACATGATTTTAAAAGGTTTAATTTAAATTGGGTAAACAAATGAAGGTAAAATGTCTTTAAAATTACTTAATTCACAAGTCTCCTGAGGTGGTAAAACTAATAAGATATTGATGTCTATAAAATGTGCAATCCATTGTTTCTAGAACTTTTCTTCAACAGAAAAGATATGGCAAGTACTGTTCAATACACATGTCTGATAATTGAATTTTGCAGTAAAATAAGTATATTTGAGATGTATGGGATTATTGCAATGTGTTTGCTAGAGACATCTAATTAATTTACACAGTTAAAATGCTAACTTAAATAACATTGAGTACTCTTAACTCCTTAAATTCCATGGGAAACATGGTAAATAATAAGGGTTTATAATTGCTTTGTTTCACCACTAAAAACAAGTTTACTAGGAGTTAAGTTTTAACAGGTACAATTCTATATACAAAGGGGATCCAAAGGTTCAACTGTGTTTCAATTAGAGTGCTATAAGTAACATAAAATATTGTATCTTATAAAAATGGAGTAATTTATCTAAATTCAAAAATTTCATAAGAGTTGTTTCAAACTGAACAAAATGGGTCAAGAAATATGAAAGAAAGTAAAAGATTTTAAGTATGAAAATATATTTAGTAGAAGGAAAAATTTTCTGGGTAAAAAAGTCTTTGTGTGATGAAATACATGAGGGTCTAAGTAAGTGCTAAAGAAGTCTGTGTATAAGTAAAGGGCAAATTTTGACAAGTTTGTAACTAAGTTGGTTATATGTATGTGAGACAATCAGTTAAAGCTATTTAGGATCTTCCCTAAGGTAAAATATTAATGGGTTTATATAAACCAATGTTAAATCTATATGTTAAAATGACAAGAATTTCTTAAAAACACTAATTTACTCTTAACATTGTGTCTATTAAGGTTTATTCCTTAGAATAATTAGTCTTAATACTTAGGGTTTATACAACTATGGTTAAACAACAACTGTTGAAGTATTATACTATGTTACAGAGTCTAAATTTTTCTTTAAAAGCTAAACTTGGTTAACATAAAAATATCAAGTAATTGTGGAATGGCCACTTTTCTTTCAATATTAAATGTGTTTATCATTTCCAGGTATACACGCCTTTAAAGTTGAAAATTTATCAAGCTGCTATTTTCCAATCTAAATTTGTCTGCAGTTGTAATTTTAAGCTTATAAGAATCATAAATTTTATTGTGAACTTATTTATATCATTTAATTCTATAGTAGAATCTGTTATCAATAGGATATATGGAAAATTTATGATACTTTTTACACTGAGGTAAAAAAAGTTAAATGTGAATGTACTTCTAAATGTTAGTGAGAACCTGATTTATTTAAAGGTTAATATCATAAAACATTAAAACATAAAAAGCATTTGACCACACAAAAGGAAAGTTAAAGCTCTCTTAGCCTCTATTTTTTATGTTTTGAATGTACTGTCATATTATGTTAATTAATGTTCATGTAGACTCTGGAAACAACATATGTAAACTTTGTAAAATGTTTATAGAGGAGGAAAAGATCATCTTCATAACTAGAAGACTTTACCTAAAATTTGTGATGAGCTCCACCTTATCTGAGGTAAGGTTCTTCCTCCCACCTTGCTATGTATCAGAGTGCCTCCAAAATAAACCAGATTTCAGCTCATTTAAAGTTATATTCAAAAGATTCATTTTTATTGTAGAATTACTGTGATCTCATACAGGGAGTATAATACATAGCTCACCCAAAATTTAAGACACCTTTTGCACAAACTAAATATGTTTTTACTGTTATTAATTCCATTTTATATTTTCTTTTAAACTCTATAATTGTTGCCTGAATAATGTTTACAAGATATATTGCTACAAGAGCAAACTAACTAAATTAGAGATAATAAGCTATCACCTATTGGACAGATAATATAGACCTTAATTAAGTAAAAGTGGTAAATGGCTGTAAAGTCATAAACATTGAAGTTAAGGCCCAGTACTATTATTTTATGCCTGGTGAGATTTGAGGGGAATCCTGAGGTGTACCAGGCATGGATTCAAGGTATGGACTGGGCTTAAGCACAGAACACTGGGCTCTCTTCATGTTACGAGTATATTCTGTGATGATGCAATGCCTCTTGAGCCTTCCTGGACGCCAGTAGAAGTCTGCTCTTCCCTGTAGTAAGGTAGTGTAAACATGTAACCTGAGCAGTGTCCTGGCTATCTCATTAAAATGATTGGTTCTCACTTCATATATAAACTATTGCACTTCCTGAATGAATTGACTCTGCATCACAGAACCTGGCTCCCTGTGTCTGGGCAAAGGGGCACCATCGCACTCACTCCCTTCCTGAGAGGCCAACCCACATCTGAAAACTGTTCTGGTTGCTTTATTTTGTGGTGAGTTGCTGGCATTGTTGAAATGATATTCTTCTAAAGCCTGGCAGATGTCACTCTGTGATGGACTGGGCACATTAGGTGTTGAAATGTTGGGCTAGTTGGGACAGCCTGTGGACCAGAGAGCAATGGAGGTGCCTGGGTCAGATTGAACTGGCAGGGACATTGTAGCCTGGCACACTGGGCTATGGGCCAAGCAGTGAAATTGCATGCATAATCAGTCAAGCAGTAGGCAGGTTGTGAGGTTGATTTGAGTATTCCAACTGGGCCTCTGGGGTCCAGAGGACACAGGCAGGTTGTGGTCACAAGGACCAGACAGATAGGGCAGGCAAGGAGCAGTTGGATATCAGAAAACTGGCAGGTGCCAGCAACAGGTAGAGCACTAAAATGAGTGGAAGCCAGGGACTCAGCAGGTGACAAACTGAATGGGTTCAGGGGAAAGGTGGGTGCTGTGGTCTCATAAGTACCCAGGACCAATCAGGCTGTTAATCAGAGAGCTATGAGCACTGAAACTCACCACATCAAATATCTGATTCACTGTAGCCGGCCTTATGAGACCCTTTGAGCCACAGGACTCAAAGTGTTGGAGAGAGTTGGTTTCTCCCTGCCTCTGCAACTGGAATTTACCTAGGCAAAGATGCTCTTGGTTTCTTCTTTTACCTAGGTTTGTTAATTTCAGTTAACTCTTTACTAGGCTCAGATAGGTTTATGCAGGCCTAGCCATAATCTCCCAGGTCTGGGTTTCCATTATTCATTGGAAGAGCTGTAGTTTACTCTCAAGATGACTCCTGAATCAGTTCTCCAATGATGATTGGTAATCTTGGGGTAACTTTTTAAAAATCCATTTAATGAGTTGAATAGTCTCTGGTTCAGCAAGAGCACATTGACCCTCCAGTCACAAGATTTTTCACTCAGCGCCTCAGAGAGAAATACTATTTTCACCACTGGATTTCTGGGTAAGTGAGCTAGGAGAAATGTTGCCTCACTCTAATACACCATCTTCCCTCCTCAATAATAATTTTTTTGATTATTTCAAATGTGTACACAAAACTATGAGCTTTTCATATCCTAATTAACAAACCAAAACTAATGTGGATAGCAGTAATAATATTCATTTTTATGATATTTTATGAAGTATCCATTAAAAGGTAGAGCACAATATTTACAAAAGTTTATTTGACCTGAGATTCAGACTTAAGGAAATATTAAAGTCAAAGGAGAGTTTCAATGTTAAAACAGTTATTAGAGCAGGGCAGTTATTAAATAAAAAATATTCAAGTTTTAAAAACAAAAGTCAATTCATGATAGAGATTCTTTTTAAAGAAATGACTGAGTCAGGCACAGTGGCACATACCACATATCACTAATCCCAGCTGTTTGGGAGAAGGAGGCAAGAGAATTTCAATTTCAATGCCACCCTATGCAATATAGCAAGACCCTAAGGAACTTAGTGAGACCCTGACCCAAAATAAAAACAAGAAATTAAAGGGCTGATGACATGAATATGTGGGTACAATCCATGGTCAAAATAAATAAATAAATGAATAAATAAATAATTAAGGCTATATTGGGTGTTAAAGGGACTCTGAGAAGGATGACAAATATTTTCTCAGTGTTTTGTTTAAGGAGGTGGTAATACCCTATGAAGAAACAATATATTCTTAAAAGTAAAGTATTAATAGGGTTGAAATCTCTGTAGACAAGTTTGATGGATGGATTTGGTTGTATTTGCCAAACAATCTGCAATAACCCAATCTTGCATTTAAAAAAAATTTAAAACCCACTGATGCATAATAATTTGGACAAGATCTGAGTGTTAAAAATATCATAGTTTCACATATTCATCCAAAATTACCAAATTCATATACTTTACTATTAGTAATGCCAGGTAACAATGGCAGGTTAAGAACAACTTTAACAGGAGTTCCTTTGCACTCCTCTGTTAAGGTATTCCTAATTACTGCTCTTGAGTGACAGGACTTCAATACAAAAGTAACAATCCAGTATTGTTGGGTTTTCTTACATAGAGATTTAATATTTTTGTAATTTTTTGAATAGAATTCTATCAAAATTGTTAGTTGAGTGTATGAGTTGATTAAGAAATCCTTTCTCAATATGAGGATTATCTGCTTATAACCAACCCCAGCTGTGAACTCAGATTTTCAAATATTATATTGCTGCAGTAAAACACCTCATCTCATATGAGGTGTCCACTAAGATGGCTGAGTTTTATAAACATGTCACCTGTCTGGGATGCCAGATTATCCAATGGACCTGAATTTTTATGTCAGATTTAAAGAAAGCTATCTTAAGCTTTATAGAAGTCAGAAACTAGAGACAGGTACATGGGTTCCTGTAAATGTCAGTGTTATGATTTAGATATTAGCTGTCCCCCAAAAGCTCATGCATAAGACAATGCAAGAAGGTTTAGAGATTAAATGATTAGGTCATCAGAGTCTTGCCTATTCAGTGCATTAAGCCTCAGTTACGGATGAAATGGTAACTCCAGGTATGAAGTGTATGGCAGGAGGAGAAAGGTCCCTAGGGGTAGGCCTTTGAGGATTATCTTACATCCTTGTTGAGTAGAGCACTCTCTAAATCCTGGCACCATCTTCGCAGATGTTTCTATACACCATATTCTCCTGCCATGATGTTCTGCCTCATCCCAGTCCCTGAGGAATGGATCCAACCATCTCTGAACTGAGACTTCTGAAACTGTTAGCCCCATACTAAACTCTTCCTTCTCTAAAATTGCTCTTGTACATAATTTTGGTCGCAGTCATGAAAAAATCTGACTAAAACAGTCAGATACTGGTCCCTAATTTTGGACTAATATGTAAACTCATGTATTAGGTATAAAAAGATATAGATAAAACATTTGATTTGTACACCAGTATTCCAAACTGCCTGTGAGAAGTTAAAAGAGACTTATGACACTCCCTGCCCTACAGCTGCCTGACACAAAAGGTCATAAGACTATATAATAGAGATGAGACACAAGGTACAGTCCTTGAAGTTTTCAGCTTCATAATACAGTGAAAGGAGGTTTCTCCTTCCTTTGGAGTGTGATTGCCACTTGTGATCTACCACAAGAGGTTGAGAAACTAACTCTTAACCATTTCTTTGGGGAAAAATACATCTCAACAGAGTACAGCACGGATGAGAAATTTCAAAAGATTTCACAAAGGAGGAGACATTAAAATTACAATAAAACATGAATATATCTATAAAGCAATAGTATTTAAGGACATTAAATTCAAGCTAAAAGACGATTGTGTACTCACCAGAATGAAAAAAAAAAAAAAAAAGACAATCACACAATGCAGAAAAACTAATGGTCACAGAGGAGTTAAGTGATTGGAATTGTCAGGCCTGCTGTGGTAAGGTAAAAATTAAAGTAACTTTGGAAAATGGCATGGTGCTATCTACTCAGGCACATACTATGAAACATTAATTATTCCCCTAACAGAAAATAAGAGGAAACAATGATTATATGAGAATGCTCTAACTGGAACCCACCACTGCTGCCTCTACCACTGAAATAATTTCCTCTAGCTACCACCACACTGTGCAGGTTAGGACCCTTCAACCTGGATGATGGGATTCAGTTTTCACATAAGTACATACAGAGCCCCAGCACCATCTCAGAGAAAAGCATAGGGCAGTTGAATAATTCCAAACAAGGACCTAAAGGATAAAGCAATTAGGAAAGAGAAAAATAAATAAGTGGTAGAGGAGGCTAAGAAGGGGACTGAGGAGGAAAAAGTACCTGCTGAGTATGAATAGGGAATAAACAATATGCAGAACATGAAGAAGAACAGGAGAAAGAAGATAAAGTGAATTCCAATTGCCAGAAATCAGAAAATGGGGTGACAGTGGGAGAACCCTTCCAATGGGTTTGGGATGAAATGCCCCTTGGAAAGTGAGAGTGGGAAAAAGCTAGGGTGCAAACATTTTACCTGCTTGTAACTTGGAGAACTGCACAAGAGATGCCATTCTGTATACTCCAGTCTTCTCATTTCTACCTGTCTAGATGCTGACACTCCCCACTAACTCTCCCATTTTTACACCATCTGGCCTGCTCCATTTGAGCTTTCCTCTGGTCACCAGTTGTACTTCTCCCCTTACTTGCTCTTTTGCTCACTCATACCATTTATACTCTGGTAGCCTCTCTTTGCAGCCCCAAGCCTTGCATCCTGCTCCAGCCCACCTCTTCCTTCTTCATCTTTAGATTTACTTCACAACTTCTCCTATCAGAGAGCAGGAGGCTGGGTTGAGGTCAGGGTCAGAAACAAACCCACAGCTTCACATTCTCCTCCAATTTTTCATTAAGAAGTTCAGAGGGAGTAATGCTTCTCTTTTATTTTTTGCTCCCTTTGTTTTGAAAAAGGGATAAATAGCATTTACATAGAAAAGGAAAAGAGTACTTACATCAGACTTTATGAAGGGGTACAAAGAGGAAGAGGACACGAAGGTGTTCTTGGGGCATCATTAATGTTCTATTTCTTGGTGTAAGCAATGGTACATGGTATGTTCCCTTTATGGTAATTCAAGGAACTCTATAATTTCAATGCTTTTCTGTTCTTGCTCTGCTTCATAAAATCAATTTTATTGCATGAATGGCTGTGAGCAAGAGCAAAAGAAGGGATTTAAAAGGACATTTGGGAACATTTATTTTTAATTTACTTTCATTTTTCTAATTACTTGTATATGCCAGTAGAATGCATTCATACACTTTGTACATCACACATAAATGGAATGTAAACTCTGGGAACATATTTTAGAAATAGACATGACAATTTGGTTGATTGTGGTGCTGGTTTCATGGATATGTACATATGTCACAAGATAAAAGGATACACTTAAGATATGTGCAGGTTAATATGTGCTAATTAAACCTCCATAAGACCATAAAAATGTGGGATGTATCTGAAACTGATATTAAAAATGAAATATAGAGAAATAAATTTGTAATCCATAAAATGATTAGGAATTCCTTAGCAAATCATTCATCTCAATAGTTTGAAAGAAATAAATTTTATAAAAATAAGAGTGGAGAAATGAAAATCCTAAGTGAAAGAGTAAAATTAGAAGATATTGAAAATAAACATAACAGAATCACCAAAGTCAATGAACGTTTTTTTAAAAAGCAAATGAGCCAGATGTAGTGGAGCAAGCATGTATTCCAAACAACTCAGGAAGATTAGGCAGGAGGATCAAGAGTTCAAAGATAGCCTCAGTAACTTAGTGAATCACTTAGTAACTCAGAGTGATCCTGGTATATTCAACAATTCAATATGTAAAAATTATATCAATTATGTACTATGCAATTGCATATATATGCTTATATATAATGATGTCTCACTTGAAGTGAATATGTTCTGGGAAATTTATTCTAAGATGATTTTGCTATTTTCCAAATATTTGAGTGTAATAACAACAATCAAGTTGGGACAGAATACTACATGGTGAGGCTCTTTGTTATAGCCATTCCATTGATGTACATGAAGTCTAGCACTGACCACAGCACCATAAGGCCACAATAGACTAATATTATAAAGTTAAAGCAATCAGTGTAGACCTCATGATAAAATTAATACATGGTGGAACTCAAGACAAACATCTTAATAAGTCCTTTGCTATTTAGACAGTTTTAAATCATAGAGATTGTAGTGTAGAAAAGAGGAAAAATGGCATTCTTTCAAAGAAAGAGGCTAGGATATGGGGATATTTGTATGATAGTAAAAATGCAATTGTGTCCTTTACTTATACCACATAACCCATTTTCATATATTAAATATAAATATAAGAATTATGAAAAGTGAAATATAAAAGAAAATATAAAGCATCCAAAAGTTGACATAAGAAAGTTAGACAGGATACATGTGGTGGTGCACAACTGAAATATCCAGTACTCTAGAGGATAAGGCATGAGAATCACAAGTCTATGGCCAACCCAAGAAACTTAGCAAAGTGTGTCTGAAAATAAAATTTAAAAAAGAGTTGAAGATATAGCTCAGTAATAGTACACCAGTTTCAATCTCCAATATCACAAAAGGGAAAAGAACAACAAACAAGTTATTTCTTTTAAAATTACACAAAATAATATTTCTAAACTTATAAATTATATAATATTAAAATAAAAATTCCATTCATCGAATGATTTCATGAAATGGTGCAAGGTCAAATGACCTAATTGCCTCCTATGTAATCCAAACACTTATAAGAAGAAAAATACAGACTGCAAAAAGAAAAGGAGGCAAGAGACTTGAACAGTCACTTTAAATAGGCCATATATAAGTGTTCCCTAATCATGAAAAACTAAACATCTTCAGAAATTAGGTAATGTAAAATAAAATCACATCATATGCATGAAGTTAAATAGTATTGATGAACATGTAGAAAAAGGCATTCTCATAAAGGGAAGATATAGTTTAAACTGCTATTATCCATGGGCAGAATTTTTTTCTAATTAAAAATACATGATACACCACCACCAGAAACAGAGACTGGAATTACAACACCTGGACATATGACAACATAACCATATTCCTCCTGAGTTGAAACCCAGGGGCATGGTTAAAGGGGATGTATATTTAGGAAGAAATAAACAATAAGTTGTTAAAAATAATGGTTCTAGAATCTTGACACATTTTTTGTTATATTCAGTTTGACAAATACTAAAAAGCACCATGTATATTTTATAAAGTTGTCATATGAATGTTGTATTTCATATGTAAGAATACGTAAAAATGTGCAGAATTTGAGAAAATAAAAGTACACAGAAGTATATCAAATAACCAATTGCTCAACTTATACATAGATTGTAAAACTATCATAAGAAACACCATTGTCTCTAAGTCAACTATAATAATACCTCAATGAAGTTAAAGAAGAAAACAATGCAAAAACATCCAAAATTTTCCAGAAAGTTTTACATATATATAATTAGCCAAGAACTCTCTGAAATATAAAAGCAAAGTACCAGCTATCACTACCTAATACTAATATATGTTTTAAAATTATAATATTGTGGTAATATAAAGACCAAGAAATTACACTAGAGAAAATTAAGTAAATCCATATGTATCTAAATACTGTTTTTATTGTTAAATGCAATAAAAGGTCTATATAAATACAATCATATCAAGAAAAGTATTTAATGTAAATGAATGATACAATCCAGCATAAAGGTAGATATTAGAACTAAAGACTCAGACCACTGGTTGGGATTGTGTGCAGAATGTGTGCAATGCCAGAATTATATTCCAGCACCACCCACCAGAAAGCAGATATTAAGAGGAATGATTATAAAAATATAGCAAAATACAAACCTCCTGACTCTTGATCCACTCACAGATACACCAAATCAATATTTATTCCTGTTTTGAATCTGTCTTAAAGTTATAAATTAATTAGAGGCATATAAAACAAAATAATCTATCATCAGATGAGTAGGAAAGGTTGGGTTATACTAGGACATTAGCATTCCTTGAGCAAAGATCCTTATAACTGGGATGAGATACTTAAATCCACTGTCACACTGAGTAGAGGAAGACAGTTTGGATCATAAATATAGCACATTTAATTTTAAATTTCCTGTAGTTTGTATTTTAATTTAACTGGTGCACACAGAGAAAGAGACTAGATATACATGAGTATAAAGAGCAGAGTAAAGGAGTGGTTTTCTAGAAAAATGTGGTTTTATTTCATGAGACAAGGGAAGAAGAGGAGTTAAAACTCAAGGGTCCGAATTTTCCCTACAAGACAATTGTCAGCATAATCTGTGAAAGGATGTTGCTAACAGTTGAGCTTCTTTCTGTCCAACACCAAAGAGTTAACAAGGGAAATACAGTCCATAACTGGCAACCCAAGTGGAAGTGAAGTACTCCATGAGCCCTCTTCCTTGGCTCACCTCATTAATAACTCAAGGACTAAGCAATTATTTCTGTAAGGAATTTGTCTGAAATTTATATTTTTCCATTCAATGGACTACATTCTAAACCTCCAGACTTTGGGAGCAATGACAAGTGCACATGTGCTTATCTCAGTATATCACAAAGAACAGGCTCCATATTGCTGTGCAAGCATTTCCATGGACTAAAATCCCTACCAGAAGTGAAGAAAAAGGTATAAAAGTATAGATCCTTGTGTATTTCTAAAATAGAATCACATCACCTTCATTCAATGAGTATAAGATGACCTCAATTCTAACAAACTTGCATCATGAATTTAATGCACCATTCAACTATAAGAGTTTCTGTGACCTGAGTGCAGCTGTTAGAATGTCTACTATCAAAAAGTGGAAGAATAACAAGTACCCTAATTATATAAATATGGAAGAAAGAAACACTTTAAACTGGTAGAAATAAAGTTAGTAAAACCAATTTGTAAAAAGCTTTGAAAGTTGAAAGTTCTTCATAAACTAACAGAATAATAATAATTCTGGGTGCATTTCCAAAGTTTTTGAAATCAGTAAGTTAAATAAATGATTGCATTCTCATTTTCACTTTAGCAGTATTCACAGTAGCAAAGGTCAGGAAACAACTGAAGTGCATTTTGGATGAGGGGTACCCTAGCAGATTTCTTCCAGCTTTAGGGCACTCAGCTATTTCTTAAAAACTATACTACCTAAATTAAGTCTACTCTCTAACAAGATAAGACCCAAGTACTGATATTCACTACACTCTTAAGAGACATTAGATGTGACAGCTGTGGGACCTCATATCAGATATTTCTGAAACACAGTACCAGGAAAATATCAGAGAGGGAAGGAGACATTTCTCACATAATTTTGATCAGGGGAACTCTCAACACAAAGACATTTTAACAAGGTGTCTGGACTTGGAGAGACAAAAGGAGAATACAAGTACATATTTTTACACAGGCCAAGTGATTTTTCTCCACTTTTCTATCATGTGAAATTCTCATAAACAATAACAACAACAAAAGCCTTTGCTTTTATCTTTTACTTTGGTACTGGTTATTTAACACAGGAGCATGTTAAATATGAGCTACATACGCAGTCTATGTTCCAAATATTTGAGACAGTTCTTTCTAAGTTGCCTATGCTCCACCTAAATTTCTGATGTTGACTTTTAATTACAATCTTCATGGCTTAGCCACCTGAATCTCTGGGATTTTGCACATTTTTATTGCACCCAGCCAGAAAACAAATCCTATAGAAAGTTCTATCCAGTTCTTGGTTAAAAAAATTTTTTTTAAATGTGCTCATTTGAAATGTAATAGGGGAATATAATTGATAATATTGAGGATTGGTAAAGTTGTTACTGAAAATATAAACAGGGAGCTGAAATTTTAGGATTTTATTGACATTTACATAAAGATTTAAGCTGTGAGACAGGGTTCTGGATTTCACATTTTGCTCCCCATATATTTAGAACATTCAGGAGGGTTCAACCATGTTGGCACACACTTCCAGCATTTGTAGTCTATGATGAGTATGAATATCTGTCGTGGAGTTTGTGGGTTGACCAAGAACAATGGCGAGATCTATAGTGTCTCTGCTCCAAAATTGTTTTCCAACATGAACAACCTCTAGCTTTTCTTGCCCCCCAAATGTCCTTACTATCTCCTTTTGAATATTGAGCTTGGAAGATTTGCCCCATTCCACATTCAGCATGGTCTTTGTTCAAACCTGGTGTTATGCCCTGTGAAACTGTGCTCATCACGCCATCACCAAGCAGTTATTTCATTAGCTGGCTTGTAGTCTGCTCCCTCCCGGGGCCAGTGAGAGGACTCCTGGCAAGAGCCCACAGGTCCTTGTGACAGAGGGACATTTGTCTGGTCAAGAAGACAAACCGGGGGCTGGGGAGATAGCTCAGTCGGTAGAGTGCTTGCCTTGCAAGCACAAGGCCCTGAGTTCGATCACCCAAAAAAAATAAATAAATAAATTAAAAAAAGATGAACCATTGTGTGAATACAGATTGGCAAAACTTTTCTGCATCTTGAGGAGATTTGATGTGCCCCTGGAGAAATCCCAGCAAGTATCTGGGTACAGCCTAGTCTTATTGCAGCAGTCAAGAAGGAGGGGCCTGGCAGTTGGAGTGAGCACACAAAAACTCTCCTTGCTTGTTAGGTTCATCTTGTCCTCTGTCCAAAATGCTGAGTGAATCATTCCCTCCTCTTGTCAGCCACCACAGGAGCCACACACATTCACATGGAACATGGACATCCCATGTAACAGCTGTCTCCTTTCAAAACTTTGCAGTATAGGAAGGGAAACCTGACAGATGGAATATAATGTGTCCCAAGTCAATGATCACTTAAGCCATGCCTCTGCTCTTCATGCTCTAATAAGCTGAACACTCACCACCCATCACTCTGTGTGTCTGCTGGGCCTCTAGGCTACTTTTCTGCCTCTGAAGAAGACCCGGGTTTTCCCAGTCCTGGAGGAGTGTGGTCAGAGTGCAAATCCACTGGTGCCGGTTCTAAGCTTGTTGAGCTATGTCCTCTCAGGAACACCTGGGCCCCAGCTTGTTCCACTGGATCTTGTGGGGGCATTTAGCCTGCAGTAGGAGACAGGTGAGCAGGCTCTCAGCATGAATGGTGTGGGCCACAGAGCATGGTGCCACCTAGCGGGCCTGGGTGGAAGGGCCAGCTGTCAGGCGTCAGTGGGAACCCATGACTTGCCAGGACATGGAGGAATTGATCGCCCACGGGGCTGCATACCACATACAGCCTGGTTTCTCATTGACCAGGCAACAAAGATAGTGTTATTTCTTTAAAAACGCAGGACCTTGGCAGCCAGTCCCTTCATCTACTCTCTTATCCACACAGCTGAGCCGGTGCATTTCCTGAATGTTGGCTTGAAGCGGGTAGGAGCAGAATGGTCTCTGGTTGTCATGGGAACCACGACGCCACTGTGTTTGCAGGCTGCTCCTCAGTGACCTCAGGTGGAATCTGCGGTGCATGCCATGTCACGTGTGCCACTCTTCAAAGTTCATATTGCCCAAGGCTTCACAAAAACTCTCGGGAGTGGAACCAAGTGTCTACTCCTAATGGAGCATAGAAGCCCCGCACCCTTCACAACCTAAATGCCCAATGCCTGCACCCTCCACTTAGAATAGAGGAGATCCACGATGAATGGTTCTCATGTCACAGAAGAACTGGTAAGCAATTGATGCGTTTTTCTGAGTGGAATTGAATGCACCTGAATGAATGAAGGTAAAAGGATATGACCTTCTGGCACTTATCTCTCTGTAATGAATCTTGAGAGGAATAATTTATCATAACGAGCAGGAGATTGAAATTGAATGAAGAATGTTTTATTTTTGACAAGATACTTCGCTTCTGGGACCCCAGACCACATGAGGCACCACCACTCACCTTTCCCTTTTTAATATCCCCAACAGCATCTGACTAAATTACTGAAGCACACTCTCACTGATGGAAACAGGCATAACACTGGAGGAATGACGTGTCTGCCTCATCCTTTCCTGAGAGCATGAGCAAGATCCATCTCCTGAACTGGCTTGTCCATTATGCACACCTCTCTGCTTTTGGGAATTTTTCAAAAAGAAAAAAAAGACAAAAGTTAAATTAAGAAAATATTAGGGTTGAGGAAAGTGTCAGGTGATTGTGAATATAATGGCTAGGTAAGAGTGTGTGAATGATCCCCAAAATCTACATTCATAGCCACCAATTGAGCACATTCTCAATCCCAAATAGTCCTGCCTCTGCCCCTGCTCCTGGCATCCTGGGATCCCTAATAAATTTTTCTGCTCAGGCATCAGCTACATCCATTTTCCTCCTTAATTGAAAGAGGAAAAAATCTTCCCCTCATGACACAATGCCATTCTAGAATATTGGCATGCAAAAAAGATTCTTACAGGATTATTATGAACAAGAGAATTAAGAATTCCTCACGCATTCTTTGGCTTGGTCATGATTGCTTGCATGCATACATTTGCTCAAAGTAGGACTGTAGGTGATCAAATATTGTAACTCAGGGACCGGTCCTGTGATGGTGATATAGCCCAACACGTAGAGTGCCTGCCTCTCAAATTGGAGACCCAGGTGTGAGTCCCCAGCACTGGTAGATTGTGGAAATTCCAAACTAGCAAAAGAAAACAATTCAGAATCCCCTCACCTCTTTCTTTTCTCTCCTCCACTCCTCACAAAATGAATCAACACTGGAAAACAGAACCTGTTTCACATGCAACCCATTTCCAGTGACACCTTTCAGTTTGAAAATCTGCTCCAAGAGAGCCGTCATGCCCACTCACCTGCATTTCTTCAGAGTACTACTTCCATGACCTCACTCTACTCTCCTTATGATAGAGATCACGGGTCTCTCATGAGGATGCTTATGTAAATCATTCTTCAAAACCTTCTTCCACTGCACATTGTTCACAAGGTTTCTGTGGCAGGAAATGCAAAATGAATCCCTTTCTTCTACCTGGAACTCTCCAGGCTTCTTGAAAACACCCCATTCTCTCTGACATTGTATGGCATTGTAAACATATAACCTGAGTAGTGGCCTGGCTATCTCATTAAGATGATTGGTTCTCACTCCATATATAAACTATTACACTTCCTGAATAAATTGAGTCTGTGTCACAGAACCTGACTCCCAGTGTCTGAATTAAGGGGCACTGCTTCACTCACTCCCTTCCCGAGATGCCAACCCACATTTGACAACATTTTGGCAGCCAACGTGGGACCTCAAAGAAGATGAAGTCCACAGAGTGCTGGGTGAGTGACCTCCTTATGGGAATCTACTGCCTTCCATTAGAGTTCCCCAGGCATGAACTTTACAAAAACAAAAAAGAAAACAAAAAAGAAACAAAAAAGCAAAGTATCCAAAGAGATACTTCTCCAAAGAAGATGTGCAAATGGTCCACAGGCAGTGACAGATCCTCATTATCAACTAATCATCAAGGAAATACAAATTTTATTTCATCATCATATCTGAAAGTAAGTTTTGCTGGATATAAGACTCTCGGTTGGCATCCATTTTCTTTCAGGGCTTGGTAAATGTTGTTCCAGTTCCTTCTAGCTTTTAGGGTCTGGATTGAAAAATCTGCTGATATTCTTATTTGTTTTCCTCTGAATGTAGTTTGATTCTTTTCTCTCATGGCCTTTAAAATTTTGTTATTATTTTGAATGTTAGGTAATTTCATTATAATGTGCCTTGGTGTGGGTCTGTTGTAATTTTGTTTATTTGGAGTCCTATAAGCTTCTTGTACTTGGTTTTCCATTTCATTCTTCAGATGTGGGAAATTTTCTGATGTTATTTTATTGAATAGAATGTTCATTCCTTTAGTTTGTTTCTCTAAGCCTTCCTCAATCCCAATAATTCTTAAATTTGGCCTTTTCATGATATCCCATAATTCTTGTAGATTCTGTTCATGATTACTTACCATCTTCTCTGTTTAGTCAACTTTGTTTTCAAGATTAAATATTTTTTCTTCATTGTCTGAGGTTCTGTCTTCCAGGTGTTCTATCCTATTGGTTATGCTTTCTATGGAGTTTTTAACTTGGTTTAGTGTTTCCTTCATTTCAAGGATTTCTGTTTTTTTTTTTTTAGTATCTCTTTCTTCCAGTATTTGCTCTTTTAACTGTTGATTTGTGCAATCATTTAATGCCTGCATTTCCTCTTTCATCTCTTCCTTCAATGCCTGCATTTGCTCTTTCATCGCCTCGTTTGCTTCTCTGATTGTTTTAATTATGTACATTCTGAACTCCCTTTATGGCATTTCTTCTGCTGTGCTGTCATTAGGTTTTATTAATATAGTATCTAGATTTGTTTGGGACATTTTCTTCCCTTGTTTTCTCATATTGGTCAGATGTCAGTGGGACTCTGAGATATTGCAGATTTCCTCTATTGACTTATAGTGTCCCTGTAGATTTCCAGTATATCACCTCCCAACCTTCAGTAGCCTGAAATCTTGGAGGAACTTAAAAATGCAGTGCTTCTGAAGAAATCTATCCTTAGCCCACTACTCTTTCCAGGGCTTGGAACTGGCTCTTTGCGGAAAGGCTCTCACTGGGCAACCTGCTCCGAGAAACTGGCCATGAAAGGAGACTGCTGCCGAAGGGAGCAAGGCTGCTTGGGGAAGTCCCTGGCTTCCCTGCCCTGGTCCCTGAACCTGCCTGCAGGCCTGGGCCCACTGCTGGGTCTGGGACTTGGAGCTGGCTCTGTGCAGAAAGGCTCTCACTGTGTGGCCTGTTCCAAGAAGCTGGCCATGGAAGGAGCCTGCCACCATAGGGAGCAGGGCTGCTTGGGGAAGTCCCTGGCTGCCCTTCCCTGGTCCCTGAAGCAACCTTCAGGCCTGGGTCCACCTCTGGATCCGGATCTTTGAGCTGGTTCTGTGCAGAAAGGCTCGGAGAAGCTGGCCATGGAAGGAGTCTGCCACCAGAGCGAGTAGGGCTGTTTGAAGAAGTCTCTGGCTGGCGTGCCCTGGTCTCAGAAGCTGCCTGTTGGCTGGAGCTCGTCGCTGGCTCCAGGACTTGGAGATGGCTCTGTGCAGAAAGGCTCTCACTTGGTAGCCTGCTCTGAGAAGCTGGCCGTGAAAGGAGCCTGCCACCAGATGGAGCAGGGCTGCTTGGGGAAGTCCCTGGCTGCCCTGCCCTTTTCCCTGAAGCCACCTGTGGGCCTGAACCCACTGCTGGATCCGGGTCTTTGAGCTGGTTCTGTGCAGAAAGGCTCTAAGAAGCTGGCCGTGGAAGGAGCCTTCTGCCAGAGGGAGCAGGGCTTCTTGGAGAAGTCTCTGGCTGCCCTACTCTGGTTCCAGAGGCTGCCTGAGGGCCGGAGCTCACAACTGGCACTGGGACTTGGAGCTGGCTCTGTGCAGAAAGGCTCTCACTGGGTTGCCTGTTCCGAGAAGCTGGTCATGGAAGGAGCCCACCGCTGGAGGAAGCATGGCTGCCTGGGGAAGACTCTTGCTGCCCTGCCCTGCTCTGAGAAACCACCCCTGTCCAAGCCTGCCACCTGGGCCGAGTTTCACCCAGTGGGGTAGACTCACTTCATGGCTGTATATTATTCCTAGTTTCTTGATGCCTCCCCTTTCTTGAATTCTGGGTTCTGGAGCGACAGGAGATGCAGTTGCCCTCTATTCTGCCATCTTGGGTCACCCCGTGGAAGGAGCCTGCCACCACAGGGAGCAGGGCTGCCTTGGAGAAGTCTCTGGCTGCTCTGCCCTGGTCCCAGAGGATGCCTGCAGGCTGGAGCTTGCCGCTGGCTCCGGAACTTGGAGCTGGCTCTGTGCAGAAAGGCTCTCACTGGGCTGTCTGCTCTAAGAAGCTGGCTGTGGAAGGAGCCCACTGCTGGAGGGAGCAGGGCTGCCTGGGGAAGACTCTAGCTGCCCTGCCCTACTCTGAGAAGCCACCCCTGTCCAAGCCTGCAACTCAGGCTGAGCATCACCCAGTGGGGGAGACTCACCCCATGGCTCTATGTTAGTCTGAGTCTCTCAAGTTCTCTCCTTCTTGAATCTTGGGTTCTGGAGTGACAGGAGATGCAGTCACCCTCTATTATGCCATCTTGGATCCTAAAAAGAATTTTATGTGTCATGATTCTAAAGTTGCCAAAAGAAAATTTTCAAATTACTCTAAGATATTTTGGTGATTTGGATCTGATTTGTGTGTGTGTGTGTGTGTGTGTGTGTGTGTGTGTGTGTATGCCAGGGATTGAGCTCAGAACAAGAGAGCTACAATACCCAGCATGTTTTGTTTTATTTTGAGACAGGGTCTTGCTAGGTGTCTTAGACCTTGAAAGTTGTTGAGGATGGCCTCAAACTTGCAATTTCCCTGTTCCAGTCTCCTAAATCACAACCTTGTAATCTATCCAAAAAACATAGGAATTCTTCTTATGGATTCTGGTAAGTAGCAATCTGTACTGCCCAGCATTTCAAGAGTATGTTGCCTTAGATAGCAACAGTCTCTTCCTGAATAAAGTATTTTATAAGGGGTTACAATGTCAAATTCCAATTGTAGAACAATACTTGAAAATTTTGTGGCCTTCTTGATGCATGCCATGAAAATGAAGGTATTCTAGTATACTTAATTACTAAAAGATAAAGGTATTAAAGTTGCATTTCTAAGTAGATGGCAGATTTATATGTCACTGAATATTCAAAAGATAAATTGTGGGAAATTTACAATGTTATATATCTTCTATTCTACTGCTTCATAATAACATTTCTCCTGTCTGGTAATTTTGCCATCAAAAGTGTGATCCAAACAAACTGCTGAAAATTGAGAACTGGACCACATAATGTCAGGAATGTTGTACTATGTATACCTTCTAAATGATGAAATCATCAAAATGCACAATGGCAGTGCCTATATGAATGATAATGTCCAGCTATTTGAAATAATAGGATATTATGCCACAGGAATTGCAGAAAACAACAATAGTAGAGGGGAAGAGAAACAGACACTAAAAAACTCTCCACAAAATAAGTTCTATAAACAGCATGAAGACATCTGAAAAGATGAGAACAGTACATGTCACTGGGGAAATACAATTAAAAGTATTAGAAGATACCAACACTAATAAATGACACACTCTCACATAAAACCCAGTAGTTACAAATACTGGTCCATTAAAGAGCACAGGAATTCTCTTGATTGTGACTGGGATGCCAGATGAAGTCTTCTAGGAAAGGAGCACTATATTAATTATAATATCATATAATCCAGTGGTCATACTTCTGTATTTTGTCCAAATTGCAAAACTGTAGACACACTGTCACACACTCACATAGACTGTATAAAAATATAGTCTGTGACAAAAATAAACACAGTTGAGGGACAAGCTGTAATTAAGCTGAATTTTGTTTACTATGGAAACAGATTTTGTGTAAATTCAAATAGACTATATAAGGCCATTTGGTAATTAAAATTCACTGAGAAAAACAAAACATGTTAAGCATGAGAAGAAAATGAAAATTGTACACTAGGAAAATCAACTAATCACTAAATAGGCAACATTGAAAGAACTGAAGACCATAAAGCATACAGCATGTAGCAAACAAAGTAAAAATCATTGGTGTACATTCTCATCAGTATTACTTTAACTGTAAGTAGTCCCACCATTCAAATTTTAAGGCAAATGGTGAAAAAATGAATATAAAGTGGGATAGAAAACAACTGTAATCCAAGTAACTTGAGTGTTTGAGGTAGGACATTGCAAGTTTTTGGCTAACATCACCAACTTAATAATATCCTGTTTCAAATTAAAAATAAAACATTCACATATGTGGTGTTATAGCCCATATAGATTGATATCATGTACAACCACACAAATGGGAAGCTATACTCCATGTATATTAAATATGTAAAATTATACCCTTCTGCCATGTATATCTGAAAAGAGTGAATTTTTAAAAAATCTAAAAAGGGCTGAGGATATATCTCAGTAATAGAGAGATCCTGGTTTTCATTGTTTGCAAGTATTAAAAGTACTTCATTGTATATACGGGGTTCATTTTAGAATAAAAAGCACAAAAAGTGAGAATGAGTGTTACACAAAACTAACCAAGGGACCACTGGAATATCTATGCAAATATCAGATAAAATACAGTGTGACACAAACTGCTAGATGAAGCAAAAGACATTATGTATAAATTGGTCAATCACTCAAAATGATATAATAGAGATAAATACATTCATATTTAACCACAGAATCTCAGAATATATACAGTGAAAACTATCTGAATTTAAGAAAGAATGAAAGAGATCTATAATAAAGATTACAGTGCAATAGCTGACTTTCAACAGTGGATACAATGACTAAGAGAGAACAATGTTTTTGGTTTTGGTTTTGTTTACATACATACATATATACATATATGTATATACATGATAGTCAAGTGTATTGTGAAATATTAAATTTACATGGAGTACAAATTCCCATTATTGTTGTTGTATCTGATGTGGGGTTACACTAGTCATGTATTCACATATGAAATTAGGGAAATTATGTTTGATTCATTCTACTGTTTTCATATTTTTATCTACTAACCTTCCCTTCATTCCCCTTCATCAAATTCAATAAACTTCTTTTCTTTACTCTCCTTCTTATTGTGGGTTAGCATCTGCATATCAGAGAGAACTTATCAGCATTTTATGGGGGATAATCTGGCTTAGTTCATTTAGCATGGCATCCTTCATTTCCATTCATTTACCATCAAATGCCATAATTTCATTCCTTTTTTGTGGCTGAGTAATATTCCATTGTGTACATATATCACAATATATCCTCCCCCCACATTCTTGAGCCTTTCAAATTGCTATAATTATAGGCAAGTTCTAGCATGTGCAGCTTTCAGTTATGTTTATTTAAAATTTATTTGTTCTTTTTAGCTATATATGACAGTAGAATGTACTTTGACATATTTTATAGATACATGAAGTATAACTTCTCAGTTTTGTGGTTGCAAATGTTATGCTGGTCATATATTCATATAGTAACAGAAAAGTAAGGTCTGACTCATTCTGTCTTTCCTATTTGAATCCCCTCTCCCTTCCCTTCCCTCTCTTTTGTCTAATCAAAAGTATTTATTTGTCCCTGTCCCCCAATGTGTGTTATCATTCACATATCAAAGAGAATATTTAGCCTTTGGTATTTGGGATTTACTTTTTCACTTAGCATTGTAGTCTTAGGTTCTATCATTTTACCAGCAAATATCATAATTTTATTCATATTGCTGACTGAGTAATATTCTCTCATGTATATATACCACAATTTCTTTATCCATTCATTTGTTGATGGGCACTCAGTTTGGTTCAATATCATAGCTAGCATGAATTGAGTTGCTGTAAACATTAATGTGGCTGCATCACTGTAGTATACTTATTTTAAGTCCTTTTGGAATATGCCAAAAAGTGGGATAACTTGGTCAGATGGTCACTCCATTCCAAGTTTTCTGAAGAATTTCCATATGCATTCCAGAGTGGTTGCACCAATTTTCATTCCCACCAGCAATGCATGAGTGTGCCTTTTCTCACCATATCCTTCCCAACATTTACTGTTATGTATGTTCTTGATATTTACCATTCTGATTGCAGTGAGATAAAATTACAGTGTAGTTTTACTTTTCATTTCTTTACTTGCTAGAGATGTTGAAAAAAAATTTATGTATTTTTTCACTGATTATATTTCTCCTTCTATGAACTGTCCGTTCAGTTCCTTTGCTCAATTATTGGTTTGATTGTTAGTTTTTGGTTAAATTTATTGCAGTTCAAAAGGTCAACTTTTTGAAAGACAAATTTAAAAACAATAGAAACCAACTACCCTAAGGGTTCTATACAGAATGTTATGCCCCAAAATGCAGCACACACATTTTCTTGAAGTGTTCAAGGAAAGCTCTCCAGGATGGGTCATACTGGGGCCATTAAGGAAGTGTCAATAAGTTTAATAAGACTGAATCGGGTCATGCATAATTTGAGATCACAAAAAGTAAACTAGAAAGCAATAAGAAAAGGAAAATTAGAAAACTCAGAAATGTGAAAATTAAAAAGCATGTATTTAAGAAGAAATGAAAATTAAAAATGCTATAAACAGAGTTTAAAAGAAAACAAAATATATGAAAATGTATGGGATGTAGCAAAAACAATAAGCAGAGGGAAAGTCAGAGCTATAAAGTCCTAAATTATTAAAAGTTCCAAATAAATAACTTAAGTTTGTAATTCATTTGAAAAATAAAACAATGAAGTAAACCCAAAATTAGCAGAAGGAAGTAAATATAACAAAGACCAGAGCTGTGATAACATAGAGAATAGAAAATAGATTGAAGGACATCAAAAGTTGATCATGAAGATTGAAAAAAATGTTAAAAATAACCATGAAAATTAGAGAAAAGTTTCAAACTAACACAATCAGAAGTAAAACAGTTATCAATATTGAATTTATCAAAACAAAGAATTATAATAATGAACCTTATGAACATTATGAACAATTGTGTGCCAAGAAATAAGATACAGTAAATGAAATGGAAAAGTCCCTAGAAGAAAACTACAAAAAGTGATTTGAAAGGTAATGGCAAATGTAAAGATACCTATAACAAACAGAGAATGAATCAGCAAAGAAATCATATAAATCTAAATGAGAATCAAAATGCATCTATAATAACAGGTAGTTTGGCTTTGTAGAAAATACTAATATATAATATACATTATATTAGTATATACTAATATATAATATACATTATATTAGTATATATTAGTATAAAATATATATATTAGTATTATATATTTCACATATATGTATATGAAAAATTAGAATAAAAAGTGAAGAAGAGTTGCAGGGCATAAAGCCAATACATAAAAAATAAATTTGAACTGGGTGTGGTAGCACACAACTGGGGCCTCTAAAACTCAGGAGACTGGGGCAGGTTCAATGTCAGGCTCAGCAATGTAGAGAGCCTCTAAGTAACTTAATGAGACCCTATCTCCAAATTCAAAACAGGAAAAGAAAAGGGCTGGGAATATAGCTCAGGGGTAAGGACCTGAGTGCAATACAAGGCATCAATAAATAAGTTCATTCATTCATTCAGTCAGTCAGTTATATTCTGTACATTAGCAATGAACATTAAAATGTGAAATTATGGAAAAAATTCATGTATAGAACCATGAAAGAATTAAATATTTACAATTTTAAATGTTAAATATATTTACAAAACAATTCCATGTCAGTATGCTGAAAATTTTACTCAAAATTTAAAAGAATTAAATGAAAAGGAATTCCATGTGGATTAGAATATACAGTGCTAAATGACAAATATCAGTTTGCTTGCTATACATGTGAATGCAAATGTATCAAACTCCCATCCTGACCTTTTCACAAAATTTAATGGTAATACTAGAATTAATATGGAAGTTCAGGGGAACTGTGTTTATGCACCACAATCTTTAATAAAACTACAAAATTTGAAGACACATCTTTCCCAATTTCTAATCTTTGTTTATTCTTTCAGTAATATATAAAAGTAGATCTCTATCTTTCAACCTATATAAAATCAACTCAAAACCAATGAAATACCTCAACATAAGACCTGAATCTCTGAATATAAAATAAAGCATAGGGAAAACAATTTCCTACTTTACTCTGAGCAAATATATTTTGAAAATTACCTCCAAAACACAAAAGAAAACAAAATAATAAATAAATGTAAAACATTAAATAAAGTTAAATAACTGGATAGGAAATAACAAGCACTGCATGTTCTTAAGAGTAAAATTTTAAAAAGTTCATATCACAAAAACAAAAGAGTAAAATAATGGTTACCCAAGTATAGGGGGTGGAGAAGTAAAATTCAGAGGGGTTAAAATACACAGGAAAAAAGAATTTCTATGGACCTAGAATATAGTAGGATAACTGTACTGTTAACAATTCTTGTGTTCCAAGGTAACTAGATTAAAGGATTCTTTGAGTTCTCTCCATAACAATAAAGATACAAGGTAAAGGATGCTAAATACTTCCTAGTTTATATAACATATACACATTTTGAAGCTTCACTCTGAATCTCATAGAATCTATTTTTATACATTGTTACACATAAAATTTAAAATTAAGGAAAAACCACCAAACCAATAAAATACAATATACACTTCCAAAAAATATAATATACTTCTATTAGGAAAAAATTGAACAACACATTAAAACTAAAAAATAAAAATTCGTGGAAGATTGCATGAACTAGGAACAAAAGTGATAAAGATAAATCCACAACAATGACCATGAAGGAAAACAGCTGTGATGTTCATGTAGGTGAAAATTAATGATTCAATGAGAAGTGGAAGTTGAATAGCAAACAAAAATAGACAATATCTTAATTCAGAGTCACTTGTGCAGCATTGAAAAATATCCTCTCTCCTTATGTAAAATTAATGTTATTTTTTCTTCTAGGATGTTTCAGTCTCCTACATGGAGGTATGAACTCATTGTCTTATAAAGTCATCTTTTTTCTCTGTTAAGGAGTATCATAACCCATCATTTTATATGAATTTTATTTTATAGAAACATCAAAACAATCTCACACATAGGAAGCCTACTCTCTTTTCCCCTGACCAAAGCAGCTTCATAAATTCACTATTTCTATGGTGTAGTATAACTTTAAATCTCACATGATTTAAAGTTTTGCATACAGAAAGAAAAAAGGGAGCATTAATAAAATGACTTTTTAACCTTTGCACTTATCATCATAGTCAATATTCACAGCAAAAGACCCTACCATTCATCTTTCTCCCTCAAGTTTAGACCCTGGTGGCTAATTTGTTTCATGTAAATATATTTTTCATCAGAATTTAAAAGTCCAGAGCTGGGGATATAGCTCAGTTGGTAGAATGCTTGCCTTGCAAGCATAAGGCCCTGAGTTCAATCCCCAGCACCACACACACACACACACAAAAAGTCCAAACCTGGATATATCTTTTTCATTAATCTACCAGGAAAAAATGTATTAACACTTTCTCATTTTTAATCATCGCTTCCCCAGATCCCTTGAAACCACTAGCCAGCATACAATTGCCTTCTAGAAAAATGTTATGTATGAATACAGCTTCTTGCTTAAAGTCTACATAAATTACAAAGTTTATCTCTTCAGTATGAAGAATCTTACTACTTCCTGATCACTTTAAAGTATAAACATGCAGCGTGAGCCACAGTTTCTTAATATATTTACAGTTTTTACATCAAAGAAATATACATTTTAGGTCATACTCTCCAGAGATTGGTTCCAAGACTCTTAGGGGAACACCTAAAATATTGGATAGTGCAGCAACCTATACTTTAAAATGTGTGAACTGAAAATCTAAAATTCAAAATGCTCCGAAATCTGAAGTTTTTCTGAGTGTCAATATAATGCCTAGTGGAAATGCCTAGTGGAACTACTGTTCAGGATATTCTAGGTGTAAGATCCACTCTGAGGGAATATTTTTATTTTGATAGTGTCCACTCTTTCAGGTCTAGAAAGAAGTTTTGGTAGAAGAAGTGATTATTCATTTTGTACTTGATTATGTAAATGAGACATAGTTCTTTTTTTTTCTTTTGTGGTGCTAGAGGTTGAACCCAGGGTCTCCTGCATGCTAGACAAGTGCTCTTCTGTTGAACTGCATCCTCAGCAACTAAATCTTTTGTTATCATAAATTTTATGACCAGATAGAGTGATAATAAAATCACTTAGAAGTTCAACTCAATTTGGAGCCATTCCAGATTTTCGACCTCCAATAATGGCTTGTGATTTCTAAAAGGAAAAGAAATTTTCCAAAACTTAGCAGCATCTAAGATCATCCATGGACTATGCATCCCCAGTTTATTCACTTCCTGCAGAGCAACATGGAGGCAATGGACTCTGGTGTCCTTCTAAACTGTTCTGCTCACTAGGCATCTACCACTGTGGTTGCCAATCCTGTTTATCTTTTTCTTCTCTTTGACTATTTGTCAAATGACAATTTGAATTAAATACTACTAAAGAGTATGAATAGAAATTTAAAAAAGGACAAGGATTCTTTGGGATAAGAGACCAAATCACAGTGAAAGTCCCTCTGTTGAGGTTCAGTCATGAGTTGAAATTGTCTCTAAAATGTTATTTTTTCCTCTAGTGCAAGTGGTCAAGTTTTTAGAAGCTGGACCTAGTACCTAGTGACTGCATAAAAATATAAATTGACCAACATGTGTTCTGATTTCAACATAAAACCTGTAAAAGTGGCACTATCTTGAATCATATATTAGATGAAATGGTTTAATTTTTTTGTTAAAATACTTTTTGAATTCATAGTAAAATACAGAACTAGTTAGAATGTCACTTACCAGCAATTATAATTGTGTAAACAGCCAAGTGTTTGAAAACATATAACCATGTGTTAAGGATTTATTTTTGAGTCAATTTTATCTTTATACAGAAATTGCAAAGAAAGTGCAGAGGTTTCCCAGGTAGCCTCATCCTTGTTTCTATTTGTTATGATTTATGTGCTCTGTCTAAAATGGGTTAATGTCCTAAGAAATATGTCATGAAGAACAAACACTAGTGTGCTATCACTCAGTGCAGTTGCATTTCCTTTGGATTCTCAGTTCTGTCTCTTCTTGTTTCAGGACCACATCCAGGATCCCAAATCACATTCAGTTCCTGTCCCTATGGATTTCTCTTTGTGGATGAACAGTTTCTCAGACCTTCCTTGTTCCAATGACCTTAACAAGGTTGAGAAGGACCTTTCAGGTACTTTTTACATTGTTCTCTATTGGAGTTTACTTTTTATCTTCATATTTATCCTGGTACTGTGTGTCTGGGGGAGTCAGGTCACAGAAGTGCACAACATCTCTGTGTTCTCAGGCCCCAAAGGGGAATATCCTGTTAGTACTGACTGTGCTCACATGGTTGAGGCAGGGCCTTTCAAGTTTCTCATTAGGAAGTTTCTGTCTCTGTGTGTTCACATTTTCTGTGATCTTCTGGAGGATGTCACTCTGCATGACCTGCACATAAGGAACAGGGAGTTAGCTCCACCTCCTTGATGGCTGAGTGTGTGCCCCAATTATCTGAAATTCTTCTGTACAGTGGTTTCCAATCAACCCATTTATTTATCTATTCAGTTACTTATTTGTATCACTGTGGACATTGGAGAGTTACCTTAGGCTGTTATTTATTATCCAATTCTGTAGTTCCTCATTCTTCAATTTATTCTTGGTTCAACCTTTGGTGTCTTTCCACTGGGATCTTTTTTTCCATTATCTCCTGTTGTGCTATAGCACATTTTCTTGCTTTGTCCCAAAGCTCTTTCTGATATCTAAATGTTACCCTGACTTTGTACTTACTCCTTTGGTTCTAGTATCTTCCACTTCTTCAAAGAGCCCTGACTCCTAGGATTAGAGACTTATATAAAAATTTTATTTCTGGCTGGGTATGGTGGAGCACACCTATAATCCCAGTCACTTGGGAGGCTTAGGCAGAAGGCTTACAAGTTCAAATGAGACCCTAAGCAACTTAGACCCTATCTGTAAATAAAGTAGCAAAAAGGGCTAGGGTGTAGCTTAGTGTTTAAGCACCCCTGGGTTCAATCCCTGGTACCAAAATAAATAAATAAATACATTAATTAATTAATAGTACACAAATTTCTATTAAAAACTTTCATCTCACAATTAAGTGTGCCCATGCATTTTTTAGAATGATGTTTTTATATATGTTTTATATATATATATATATATATATATATATATATGTATATATATATATGTAGTCTTATTTATTTATTTATTTATTTTAGCTGCAGATGAACATTATACCCTTATTCTCATTTATTTATTTTCATGTGGTGGTGAGGATCAAACTCAGTGTGTTACAGGATCCAGGTGAGTTCTCTGCCACTGAGCCACACCCCCAGCTTCTACACATTGCATCTGTTTTTTTTTTTTTTTTTTTTTTTTTGTTTCCTCTCCTGGTTTTATGAAGCAGCATGGGGCCACCAAGATGAGGGAGGTAGTCTCATTCCTCTTATATTTTAGCTTAAAATGTGTTATTGTCATAACCTAGCTTAAGCACTAACTACATATTTAAATTTATTTCTTTCCAAAGATCTCTGTTCTCAGGGTACCTGATGTATAACATCAACAGGATTACAATTAGATATAAATTTTGATTTCAGGAAATGCTTTTCCTTCCTAGTCATGTCCAATCACTGTCAATACACATATGATAAAACCAGTTTGCTTTTATAAGACAGCATTTCACTTTCATAAGCAGTCAGAGCACTGTCAATATCCTGCTTTAGTGTTAGTTATGTAAAACAATGCCACTTAAGGAAACTGGATGAAGAATATACAAAATGTATTATTTTACAAACTTCCTGGGAGACTGTAATTATTTTAAAATAGTGTTTTACCTTATTTAGGGTGATGGGGTTTGACCCCAAGGTCTCCCTCACACTGCCAATGCTCCACCACTGAGCAACATCCCCAGCCTTTTTAACTTTGAGACTTGTCATTAAACTGCCTAGGAGGATTTCCCAAACATGTGACGCTCCTGCATTGACCTCCCAAAGTAGCTCATTTTAGAGGTGTGTACCACCATGCCTGGCTCAAAATGTTTTAAAAATCTAAACAAAATGTTACTCAGAAAAGAACAAGAGGAGGAAAACACAGAAGTGAAAAAGAAAATAGAAATGGACTTAGAAGAGAGTGTGGGACTCACCTAACCAATGGAGGACATCTTTCAAGGGTATTGTGTCCCCTTGAAAAGGATGAAGTGTTTGATATAATAACTGCCCTGTGGCCTTTAAGATGAAGGTAATATCCATACTCTAGCATCTAAAGCTAATTTATAGCATCTCTGAGGCCCTTAACATCAATGAAATATCAATGCTAATGCATGTTAAACTAATATAATAGCTGTCCCATGGCCTTTAATATTGAAGTAATTTAATATTGTAGCATATTATACATACATACTTGCTGTCCTGTGGCCTTTCATATAAATATGATATGTGCTATGTGGCATCTAAAACTAATATAATAGCTGCCTGTGGCTTTTCACACTGATAAAATAATCATACTCTAGCAGCTAATGCTAATGTAATATTTTTCCAGTGGACTTTAGTACTAATGTAATCTCCATAGTAGAACATTTATACTTGATAAAATAGGTGTTCTATGGCCTTTCAGAGTAATATAATATGTATAATATATAATTTTAAACTAATGTAATAGCATCTTAAACTATTCTAATAGCTGGTTTGTGGACTCTTAAATAATAATGTACTGTCCATGCTAGAGCATCTAAATTCAATATAATGCCAGACTTTTCATTTAGTGCTAATATAATATCCATAGTGTAACATCTAAAACTAATAAAGTGATTTCCATGTGACCTATGATAAGCATATGATATCCATACCATAGCATCTAAAACTAGTATACTAACTTCCCTGAGGCCTTTAACTTTAATATAATATGAATACTGCATTCTCAGAAACTATATAGTAGTTGTCCTGTGGCCTTTAATGGTAATATACTATCCATACTACAGCATCAAAAACTGCTTTTATGGCTGCTATGTGGCCTTTCATACTAAGATAGTATGCATATTGTGGCCTCTAAAACTAGTATAATAGCTTCCATGTGACCTTCAATACTAATTGAGATTCACTATGATACCAAAATTTTATAACAGATGCTCTGTGATCTTTAATACTAATGATATCCATTCTATAAAATCTAAAACTAATAGTATAGGTATTATATTCTTTGGTCTTTAATACTACAGATGTTCATCCTTTGCCATTTAAAACTAATGTAGTAGATTTCCTGTGGCTTTAAAATATTATAATACTCATTCTACAGTATCAAAGATTAATTTAAGAGCTGTGTTGTGGAATTTATATGAATTAAATATCCATACTATAACATTCAACACTAATATAATAGCTGCTTTGCTATCCTTTACAGTAGTATTATATACATAATGTATCATTTCAGTCTAAGGTCCTGTGGACCTTAAATCCAATGTACTATACAGACTGTCTCATGTCATCTAATCTAATAGATGCCCTGTTTCCTTTACTACTAATGTAATGTCCATCAATAGCACTGACATTCAATATATTTGCCTCTAATACTAAGATGATGTCCACACTCTAGTATCTAATGTGAATATAATGACTACCCTGCAGCCCTTAATACTTATGTGATATCCATTACATAGCCTCTATAAATAAACTGATGTAATAGCTGAACAGTGACCCTTGATATTCCTGTAAAGCCAGACTATAGAAGCTCATACAATATGTTAGCTGCCTGTGACCTTTAAATAGGCTATTTATTCTACAGCTTCTCAAGTTAGCATAATAGATGCCATGTGTTCTTCAATATTAACTTAATATCCATATGATAGCATGTCTACCTAATATAATAGGTTCCCTGTGGACTTAAACATTAATATAATATCTATAATATGACATCTTAATACCATCTATATCCTGTTCCCTTAGTACTAATATTATATCCATGTTATAGGATCTAAAAGTAGTATAAGCGATGACTGGTGGCCTTTAATGTTTATATGATAAATGTATTGCATTCTTTAAAATTAATAAAATATCTGTCCTGTGGCCTCTGATATTTATGTAATATCAATATCATAGCATCTAAAATTAATATAATAACTGTCCTGTGACTATTAATATTCATACATTATGCATACTATAAAATCTAAAGCTAATGTAATTACTGACCTGTATCCTTTTGTAGAAAAATAATATCCTTACTCTAACATCTCAAGCAAATAGAATAGCTGCCCTGTGGCTATTCATAGTAATGTAATATCTGTATTACAGCATTTTAAACTAATACAGTGGATACCTTGGGTCTCTGATATTAATGTACTATCTATGCTATAGAATCAAAACCTAACATAAAATGTGGTATGTAGTCTTTATTTAATGTAATAGCTCTACTTAAACAGTTTAAACTAATGTAATATATGTCCTGTAACCTTATACACTAATATGATATCCATATTATTGCATCCAAGGCTAACATAATAGCTGATGCTTGAACTTTAATATTATATAGCATGTTTACTGTACAGTGTGAAAGTAACATAATAGCTGTCCTGTGACTTTCATTATTATTTAAATCCATACCTTGGCATCTAAAATAAATAGCTTCCCTGTGACCTTTAATGCTATTGTAATATTCATATTATAGTATGAAAACTAATGTAATAGCTTCTCTGTGCCTTTATTATTAATATAATCTTCATAGAATAGCATCTGAAACTAATATAATTGCTGCTAGACTTCAATTTTAGTCAAATATCCATTCTCTGGCCTCTAATTCTAATATAGCAACTGCCCTGTGGTCCTTATTCTTGATATAATATCCATATTACATCACAGAAAACTGACAACTGCTCTGTGACCTTTAACATTAATACATGCATATTGTCGCATCTAACACTAATAAAATAGCTGTGTTTTGATCTTCAATACTAATATAATGCCCTTACTGTAATATCTATAATAAACCTAACAACTGCCCTGTAGCTTTTAATATGGATATAATATACATACTGTAGCATATTACATTAATATTTGTCCTGTTGCCTTTAATAGTAATATGATAGCCAGACATTAGTACCTCAAACTGATGAAATAACTGCCTTTGACCTTTAACATCAATGTAACACCCATACTTTGCTATCTAAAATTAATATAATAGCTGCCATTTGTCTTTTTATACTAATATTGTATGCAGAGAATAACATTGAAATTTAATATAATGGCTGACTTCTGGCCTTTGAGTTAAAGTAATATTGATGCAATAACAAAGCTCATATATAGCTGAACTTTGGCCTTTAGGATTAATATAACATGTATACTACAGCATCTTATACTAATATATTAGCTGTCCCTTGGCCTTTAATATTAATATAAAATCCATGTATAGCCATTTGATCTAATATCTTCCCTGTGACCTTAAATAATATGTAATATACTTCTTAAACTAATGTGATAACTGTCATATGGACTTTAGTATTAATGTAAAATTCATACTATAAGGTCATGGCTGCACTGTGATACTTAATATTAATATAACCATCTATAAAAGAATGATTTTCCTTTGTTCATTTTTGGTTTTTGTTACCAGGAATTGAGCCCCTAAACCACATTTTTTGCTCTTTTTTATTATTCTTTTTTGAGAAAGGGTCTTGCTAAGTTACTTAGGACTTAGCTAAGTTTCTGAGGCTGACTTTGAACTTGTGTTCCTCCTGCCTTAGTCTCCTCAGCCACTGGGGTTACAAACCTGTGCCACTGCATCCAGTTCACCTAAAAATATCTAAAAATCCCCACCCTACACCACCATGCTGAAGACTCCAAAACTTTCCATCCTGTGAATGGGAAAGGCTTTATTTGATTGCTTATACCAGATGCTGCATATGGACTAAATTTTATCTTCTTTAGAAAGCACTATGGAGTCATTGTGTCTTTCAGGAGTCAGACTGCTGTGGACTGTGCCCTTTTCTCTCACAGTCAGCCACTCTACTCCCTGTTGCTCAGTCCTATTTTACAACTGAGCTTCAGTCTGGCTATCTCTGGATCCTCTTACAGTGTTGTTGGGGGATAACCAAGAGGGAAGACTGCTTTCCACCATCCAAGATTCAGCACAACTGCACCAGGAAGAGAGCTGAGTAGGGGCAAGTGACACAAACAGTCTAAGGGGGCAAAGGTCTAGACCATTCAAGGGCCGAGCTTGTGACAAGGAAACTGGATTCCAAGGAAGATTTGTCTTTTTGGAAAGGGATGGGAGACAACAGAATTCCTTCCCCAACCAAAAATCTTCTACATTAACTCTGGTTTTACTATATAGGGTAAGATCTTTAAATTTTACAGATAATTTTCTTACTAGCTAAAAACTAGAGGAACCTAAATATTCAGGAGGAGCAATATGACTGAATCAATTGGTACATTGTTCCACAACTCTTATGCAGACTTAAGAATGATAGTTAAAAATATGGAGGTTTAATTAAGTCAAAAAATACTCAAGTGTAAAAATAAAATAGAAAATTGCATGTATGATGAGATTACTACTGTGCCATCTGATGATGTACTTGAGCAAAAGGTCTCAAACATATTCAACTCTAGTGCTGCTAGTAAACTTGTGGGGTGATGTGCAGAAACATAGAGATATGTGACCTGATTAGACTCACTGTCTCCACTTGGAGCCTCAGAGTTGCATGGGATACCCAACTCTCTCCTGCAAACCCTACATATCAGCCACTGGAAACTAATGTTAGGAGCTCATCTAGGTGTGCCTAATCTGTCCTGTCACATGGAAGGTGCCATGCCAAGAATAATGGCACTGGATATTGCAGAATCCAAGTCATCTTGAGTGTTTTCCCCTAAATATCGAGAATTGAAACCAACATTCCCATGGGACTGAGTGTGTCAATGTTGTCTGGGCATTGAGCCCTGACCCTGATCTCAGGTATTTTCCCATGCAGGTTGAATATCCACAAGTGAACCTTTTGCTTCTTGCTGATCCTCTAGAATTGCAAGGGAATTCAAGGGTGCCAGACTATGCTGCCAGCCACTGCTGCAATTCTATGGTTCTTTTTCTCTCTCTCCCTGCTTCCTGAAACCCCTCATCATAACTCCACAAGTAAGTTCTTTCATTAGCACTGTTGAAGGTTATATGTTGATATGCTGCTTGTTGCCACTAGGATAAAATTAGAGCCCTGGTCCCCTTACTGTGATTACTTCTTGTTAAGGCTGATACTTGCACTGGCTAGAAAATCCTAGGAGTCTCTGGGCCACGTCAAACATGCCAGCCTTTACTCAGCAACTAGCCCAATGTGACCAGAAGAAATGACTGCAAAATTAAACCTCAATTAGCCAAGAGTGTACTGACCTCAAGTTGTGACTGCCAGAGGGACATGGCACACTGTGGCTGAGAGGACTTTGTTACCAGTCTAGGTTTGGCTTAACAAGGAAAATGATCTTTCAGAAAATGGTTTTAGTTAGGGAAGTGGCCCATTCCTCATATCGAGACCTAAGGACCAGGCCTGGCACTTCATGGAGGAATGTGGGGCTCCTGGTCCCAACATATTTCATTTTCTTTTGTACCTCTTGTCTTTATTCCCTCTTACCCCACATCCATTTTTCCTCATCATCATGGGCAAGACAGCTGTGTACTGGGCATCCATGAAATCCTGGGTATATGCCTTAAATATCCTAGTCAATCTTTCAGGATAAACATTTTTTTCAATTTCAAAAATGGAGCAGTGTGGCCTCTGACAGTCACATAATATACTGGCATGTCCTGGTTCACTCACATAATTCCCTCAATATAATCTCTTACAATTACATAATATCCACACTGTGGCCTCTTACACTGATATGCTACACTACTCTGGTCTCTAACATTCACATAGTATCTTTACTTGGCCTCTGCAACTCACATAACACCCTCACCATGGCCTATCACACATAGGATTTTCACTGACTTCTCACACTCAAATGAAGCCCTCACTGGGGCCTCTCATGCTCACATAATATGATCAATGTGACATCAGACACTCACATAATACACTACTGTGGCTTTTGACATTCACATAATACCCTCATTTGGCCTCTGACTCTCACAAAATATCCTCACTTTTACCTTGACATTCATACTATATCATCACTGTGACCTTGATAGCACATATCACTATGGTCCCTGCCTTTGACAAAATATACTCACTATGGCATCTGATGCTATCAAATATACTTACTGTGTTCACTTATATTCATATATTTATTCAGAATATCCCCTGAGATTGAAAATTTTTCCAAACTGTGGCCTCTGACGTTTAAAAAATACCTTCTCATTTACAAAATTTCTTTCACATATTACATTCACTGTAACATGAGTTCCTCACAAAATACACTCAGTGTGACATCAAACACTCATATAATACCATGCTGTGGCCTCTGACACAGAATGTCCTCAATTGGTCTCTGACACTTACATAATTCCTTCATTGTTACCACTGACACATTATATCTCCGTTATGACCGCAGACACTCACATAATAACAAAATTGTGGAGTCCTACACACATATTATATTCAGTGTGTTCTTTGAATCTTATATAAGACCTTAAATATGGCTTATGACACTGATATAATATCCTCACTTGGCATCTGACACTGACATTTTTCTGAATATTATATTCACATAATACAACCACTGTGGCCTCTGACTCTCATACAATTTGCTCACTGCTATCTCTGACACTCACATATTACCATACTGGAACTTCTGATATAAAACCATCAAACTAACCTTTAAAACACAAAATATCCTCTCTCTCCCTGCTGCCTGACCCCCTCAGCAACTTGGCCTGTGATACCATCATAATATTCTCACTGTGACCTCTGATTCTCACATATTATACTCTGTGACCTCTGACACATAATTACCTCAGTCTGACCACACTCACATAATACCCTCAGTGTGACCACAGGCACTCAAATAATACCCTAAGTATAACCATTGTCACTGATAAAATACCCTAATGTGACCTCTGATCCTCAAAAATGCACTCACAGTGATTTCTCACACTCATATAATACCCTAAATGTAACCTCAGATACTAATATAACACCTGCATATGCTCTCTGACACATAATACCATAAATGTGGCCTCTGACACTCAGAATATTCTCATTGGGGCATCTGACACTCACCTAATACCTTCACTGTGCCTATTGTCCATCACATAATACCTTCTTTCTGCCCTCTGACAATTACAAAATATCCTCAATGTGGCAGTCTCACAATATATTCACCAGACCTCTGACATTATATGATTTACTCACTGTGATTCAAACACTTCCATAATAACTTCATGTGGCCTCTGGCATTCACATAATATCCTCACTTGTCCTCTGATACTGACACAATATTCTTACTGTTCTGTCACTCACATAATACCCTACTGTGGACTCTGATTACAAAAAAAAATTCTCACTATGGCCTTGGACACTCAAATATTCTTGTCACATGGCCTCTGTCACCCACAAAATTTCCTCACTGTGGCCTCTGACATAAACACAGGATAGTCAGCAGGATCTCAGACATATAGTAGTCTCCTGTGACCACTGACACTCACGTAATACCCTCATTGTATCCTGTGCCATTTACATAATATCTTCACTTGGCTGCTGACATTCACATAATATCCTACTGTGTTTGCTGACATTCACATAAAACCCTCATTCTGACCTCTGAAACTGACATAATTCCATCACAGTGACATGTCTCACTCATTATTTGTTTAGTGTGACCTGAGATAAACCTGATACCCTCAATGTGTCCTCTAATTGACATCATATCACTGTGGCTTCTGATGCTCATATAATGATCTCAGATGATCTCAGACATGGACATAATACACTGTCAGCACTCCCTGACATATACTATCCTACCTGGGGCATCTGACACTGCAATGAAACCCTCATTGTGGCTTCTGGTGCTCACATAAATCCCTCACTCTGGTCTCTGACACTCACATAATAACATAAAGTGTCCCCTGACACTATTACAATAACTCACTGGGCTCTAGCACTACATAATATTTTAACATGGCTTCTTAAATTAACCTAATGTACTCACTGTGACCTTGAAAACTCATTTAATATCTTCACTCTATCCTCTGATACTGACATAATATCCTATTTTGTCCTCTTACATTCATTTAATAATATGAATATGACCTCTGAAACTCAAATTGTATTCTCACTTTGACCTCTCCTCTGATACTCATGTAATACCCTCACTGTTGCCTCTGACACAAAATATATCCTCACTTTATCTCTAATGTTTATATGATAACTTCCATGTGGCCTCTCACATTCACACAATGTCCTCACTTGGCCTGTGACTCTAACAATACCCTCATCATAACATGTTACATTCATAAAATATCCACACTATGGCCCCTGATGTTGATAATATTTTCTCAATATATCCTCTAACACAATGTCCTCACTTTGCCTGTGTCACTCACATAACACTCTATGAGACCTCTGATACTAATATGTTACCCCCACTGTGAACTCTCACACTCAAGCAATACCCTTACTGTGACTCTTCACACTGACTTAATACCTTCATTTTGGCTTATATTATATCCTCTGTTACCACTGACACTCACATGATACTCACTGTGACCTGTGATGCTTACATAATACCCTCATCATGAATTATGACTCTCACATTATAGCTTCACTGTGACCACTGATGCTGACATAATATCCTCACTGTGGTATCAGACACTCACATAATAACCTCTTTGGACCTCTGACACTTGTAGTGCTCTCACTGTGACCTCTGATACTCATAAAATAATCTCACCATGAAATCTGATTCAGATATAATATCCTTTCTGTGAATTCTGACTCTCACACGATTCCCACCAAATGGCCTCTGACACATAACACCTTCACTTTGTTTTTGACACTCAAAAATTATCCTCAATTTGTCCTGTCCCTCACATAATACCTCACTGTGACCACTGACACTCAGGTAGTAACCTCTGTTTTACCAATGATGCTCACCAAATACCCACACAGTGACCCCTGAAGCTCACATTATACCATCAACATGGCCTCTAAAACTCACATAATACCCTCATAGTGACCTCTGACACTGAAAACATATTCTTCTTGTGACCTCTGGCACTTGAAAAATACCTCCAGTGTGACTTCAGGTACAATCATTATACTTTTACTGTGGCCTCTGAAACTGACATAATAAACTCACTTTTTACTCTGATACTCATATCTCATTATAGTGACTTCTGAAACTCACATCAAACACTGAGTGACTTAAAAACTTCACTGTGACCACTGACACTGACATAATATAATTATTGCTTCCTATCATACTCACTTTACCTCCCTATGGCATGTAACAATCAAAGAATATCTTAACTGTGACTCTGATAGTAACAAAATAGCCTGACTTGACTTCTGACACTCAACAATACCCTCACTCTAACATCTCACACTCACAAAATAAGCTCATTGTTACTTGTGACATTCAAAAATACCCTCACTGGCCCTTTGACACTAATGTCATACCCTCAATATGACATTTGACACATTATACCCTCACTTTGACCTCTGACACAAATGTCCTCCATTGACCTCTAAAACAGACATGATACCCTCAACTAACATCTCACACTCGCAGATTACCCTCACTCTGACCCCTAATACTTAATTATTACCCTCACTGTGGTCTATGACACTCATAAAATATATTCACTGTGGTCTCTGACAGACATCTAATACCCTCTTTGCCCTCTAACTCTGAAATAATATCTTCAGTGTGACCTCTGTTACTCATATAATAACCTCAGTGTGACCTTTCTCACACACATAATATCCTCACATGGCCTGAGTCACTCGCAGAATACCCTCAATGTGTCATCTGGCTCTCACATAATTACCCTTATGAGCCCCCTGACATTCAAATAATATTCTCACTGTTCTTTTTTTGAAACTGACATAATATCTCTGTGGCCACTCATACTCACATTATGTCCTCACTGTGATCTTTGACACTCAAATTATTTTCTGAAATGACTTTGGACACTTTCATTTATCTTCACTGGTGCCTCTGATACTCACCTAATTTTCTCACTTGTTATGTGATACATGATGTCTCACTGTGAGTCTGATAGTTACATAATATTCTCACATGACCTCTGACACTCACATAATGTCCTCACTGTGACCTCTTATAATCATGATATAAGCTCACTGGGACCTCTGTTACTTAGTTAATACCCTCACTTTGGATTATGACATTCACAAAATATCCTCACTTGACCTCTGACACTAATGTAATATTCTCACTTTGACCACTGACACTCAAATAACAACCTCACTATAATCTCAGAAACTCATATTATGCATTCAATTGGACATTCGACATAGACATTTTATTCTTAAATGGCCTCTGACACATAATATCATCAATGCTACCTCTAACACATAATAACTATACTGTGACCCCTGGCACTCACATAATACCCTCACTGTACCCTCTGACACTCACATAAATCCCAATTCTGGTCTCCGACAATCATATAATACACACATTTTGACCTCAGACACAGACTACTACCACTCTGGTTTCTGCCACTCCATATCACACCATTTCCTCTGAAAATCACATAAATATTATCACTGGGTCCTCTGATACACATAAAATATCCTCATTTGACTTCTAACATTGACATAATACCCTCATTGTGATGTCTGAAACTAATATAATATCCTCTCTGTGAATTCTTGCACTCATAATGTCATCATTTTGTTCTCTGATACTAACATAGTATCCTTATTCTAACCTGTGATACTCACATAGTACCCACAGAGTGGCCTCTTATACTCACATATTACATTCAATGTAACTTGTCATGCACACAATACCTTTCTGTGACCTGAGACACTTACATCATGCTTGCAATGTAGCCTCTGACACTCATAATATCCACATTTGGTCTCTGATGTTAATATAATAAATTCAATCTGGCCTCTGACACTCACATAATATTCTAACTGTGACCACTGTCACTCACTTAATTACTCACTTTTGCCCTTAATATTCACATAATATCCTCGCTTGGCATCTGACACTCACAAAATGCCATCACTATTACCTTAACACTCATATAATACCCTTAATGTGACCTCAAATACTCACCAATACCTTCAATGTGGCCTTATGCACTCGCATAATATATTTGTCACCTCTGACACTCACATAATACACTCACTATGGTCCAAGACAGTCACTGTGAATTGGGACACTCATCATATCCTCGTACTGGCCCCTGATATGACAAAATATCCTCACTGTGGCCACTGACACCCACATAATTTACTCAGTGTTGTCCCTGTGATTGACGGTATATGCCAACTCTAGCTTTTGACACTCATACAATATCCTTTCTGGGAGAGTTACCACTCACATAATTTCCTTATTTGGTTCTGACACTCATATAATACCATCATTGTGGCCTCTGACACTTACATAATATACACAATTAAATCTCTTACATTTACTTAATACCCTCACTCTGTACTCTGAAACTCACAAAATAACATTACAGTGGCCACTGACATTCACCTAATGTCCTCAATGTGGTCTCTGATATTAATATAATACCCTCACTGTGGCCAATAAGACTCACATAATTCCCTCACTATCGCCTCTGACACTCACATAATATCATCACTCTTACCACTGACACATAATATTCTCAATGTGACCACTGTGACCACTGTCACTCATTGAGTATCTTCTGAGGCCTCTGAAATTGAATAAACATATTCTGGCCTCTGACATTGATATAATATCAGTGTGGCCTCAAATATTTATATAAATACTCACTGTGCTTTCTGATACACAATATCCTCACTATGGTCTTTGACTCTCACATAATATCCTATGTCCTCTGACACCCATATAATACACTCATTGTTGTCATGACAATCACATAATATCTTCCCTTGGTCTGACTCAAAATATTTCCTCACCGTTACCTTGACAGTCACATAAAACCCTAATTGTGGCATCTGACACTCACATATAAACATCAATGTGGCCTCTGACTTTTACATAATATCTTCATTCTGACCTCTGAAACTCACATATTATGTGACTTCTCACACTCACATAATACCCTCACTTTGGACTCTAACATTCACATAATATCCTCACTATGTATAATTACATGCACACAAATGTCCATACTATAACCTATGACTCTTACATAATACTCTTCCTCTGGTCTCTGACACACATAAACTCTTAGTTTCAGATGCCTCTTAAACTCACATTACACCATCACTATAACATCTGACACTCACATAGAGTCCTTATCTGGCCTCTGACATTCATACAATATCCTTACTATGGCCTTAGGTTCTCACATAATATTCTCACTCTGACCACTAACCTTGACAAACTGTCCTCACTGTAGCCACTGAAATACAGATATTACCCTCAATCTGGCTTCTGACACAGAATGTCTTCACTCTGGCAGCTCACATTCACATATATCTTTAATCTGCCTACTAACACTCACATAATACCTTCACAATGTCTCTGACACTATGGTAATTACCACACTACAGCCACTGACATAGAATATCCTTATGTGGTCTATGACACTTATTCTCATTCTGGCACCTTTTACATAATATTCTCCCTTGACCTCTAAGACTCACATAATATCTTCACTGTGGCTAAAATACTTACAAAATATTTGCCCTTTCATCTCTCACATTCATATATAATCCTCACTTGACTACTTTTTAAAAATATAGCATTTATTTTTTTTTTTTTAGAATTTAACACGTAAATTACAGAAAAAATAAAAGTGCAAGCAAAGAACAAAATTATTCATTTGCAAGCAGCTAAGTTGGATATGCCTTCCAGGTCATGAATATATATACACAACATCCCATTTTTTGTGATTGAGATCACTGTGTCATGCTTTCCCACACATAAATATTCACCAAAACAAAATATAATACCTACCTCATTTGACCACTTACACTCAAATAATATCATAACTATGACACAAGAAATTCACATAAATACCCTCACTTTTGACTCTGACACTCATATAATATTTACACTTGACCTCTGCCACTAACTTAATATCCTTACTGTGGAACCTGACATTCATATAATACACTCACTGTGACTGAAGACCCTAATACCCTTAATGTGACTGCTGAAACTCATAATATCCTTAGTATGCACTGTGTCCTTTAGTATTTACATAATATTCATACATTAGAATTTACAACTAATATAGTAGTTGTTCTTTGACTTTTAATGCCATCATATTATCAATAATTTTACATCCGCAATTAATACTTTCCCTGAGTCCTTTCAAATGTATGCAATATGCAATATGTGGCCACTTAAACTCATATAAAAACTGTCCTTTGGTGCTGGGTTTGTGGCTTAGTGTTAGAGCACTTGCCTAGCACAAGTGAGGCACTGGATTCAATCCTGAACAACACATAAATAATAAATAAATTAAATTAAATTTACAAAGAATTCTGCTATTTTTTTAAAATTGTCCCTTGTTCTTTCTATACTGATATTATATTCATACTACAGCATTAAAACTGCTGTAATCACTAGCCTCTGGCTGTTAATACTAACATGCTTTCCATTCTATAAAATCTAAACCTAACAAAATACCTGCCTGACTTGTTACTCTTAATAGGAATGTGATAAATTTGTTGTACCCCCAAATCTAAAAGCTGCCATATGGTCTTTAATGATAAAGAAATATTCTTACTATTCCACATTAAACTAATATAGTAGACTCCCTGGGACCTTAAAGATGATTGTAATATCCAGAGTGACCATCTAAAACACATATAATAGCTCCCCTGTAAACTTCAATAATTAAACAATATGTCTATGTCAATAATAAAACAATATGACTATTCCTTGTCCTCTTTTTAAACAATATATGCATACAATAGCATGGAACACTATATAAAAGCTGTTCTGTCCTTTAATATCAACATAATTTGTCTGATATTACAACATCATTAATGGATAACAGTCATTCAGAGTACTCAAATACTAATATAATATCCAAACTAGAGTATCAAATATGAATATAGAAGCTGTGCTGTGGCCTCTAAGTCTAATGTGTTATTCATAGTCTAGCATCTAGAATGAATATACTAGCTCCCCTCTACCTTGAAATACTAATATAACATCCATATCATTGCTTAAAACCCAATGAAATATATGTCCTGCAGCCATTAATATTACTTTATGCCATCTTTCTTATAAACTCTGAAACCAAAATAATAACTTGTGGTTTTAATATTCATTTAATATCCTTGATATAACATCTAAAACTAAACAGGTGTTCTGTAGTATTTCATATTAGCATATTTATATTATACAAACTTACGCTAATAAAATATCTACATTTTGGGCATTAAATAATTCCATGAGTTATCAATAAAATTAATGTAACTACCATGTTGATTTTAATCCTAAAATGATATGCATACTTGAGTTTCTAAAAATGACCTAAAGATTTATTCATGGCTTTTAATATTAATATGATATCCATAATATGACATATCAAACTGATATGAAAACTGCCTTTTAAAATTGATGTAATATTCATATTGTAGGAAGTACAACTAATATAATAATGGCCCTGAGGTTTTAATACTACTACATCTTCCATAGTATAGCATTTAATATTAACATACTAGCTTCTATAGACCTTGGATATTGATAGAAGAGGTGAGCAATAACATCCATAACAAATATAATAGCTGTTATGTAGTCTATTATGCAAAAATATCATAATAAAACACCTCAAGATAAAGCAATATCTGTCCTTAGTTTTTAATAATAATACCAGTACTACACCAGCCAAAAGTGATATAGTAGTTGTCCTGTGGGTTGTAGTCCTATTATACAATCCATACTATTATAGAATTCTCTTGACTAGGGCTGCACTTCATGAGCTTCAGTGGCAGTGAGCAGAGAGGGAAGACAGCCGTAACTGAAACGAGGATGCAAGATCTCAACAGGCTCCATTAGAAACAAACCATGCCCAGTAACTTAAAGAGTTCAGAAGAAAACTGATCAAGCTGCATTAAAAGCATTCTCTTTGTCCCACTTCTCTGGGAGGAACATGTCACCAATAAGGCAACTGCAATGAAACATCCCTCAGTCATACACAGGGCTCCATGCCACCTTGGATTTGACCCTTCATATCTGAGTTGCAATCTTGCACCTGAGACAAACCAGGTGGCCACTAAGTTCCATGGTCTCTTTGTCAGGATCACCATACCCTTAGTACACAGCTGCAGATGTGAGGACATGAGGAGGGACATATGTAGTCTGTACTGCCTTGATGCTCCTTGGTAACACAAGACCAGAGGGCAAAGTATGTGGGCTGTTTTTCCAGGGTGTCTCAATCTCACACTGACATTGATTGTTCTGGGTTTCACACTGTGCCTTTAATCACTGTATTTGCCTAATTTGGATTTCAGAAGGGAAAGTGTGGTCATAATATATCACTTTAAAAATTTATTCTGTCTACATTGGTCTAGTTGTCAGAAAAATCATAATTTTAAAAAATGCATGTTATTGTGATTTTTCTATTGAGATTTTGGTGCACTACACCTTTGTTTTGGATGCTCTTCTTAGAACGGGAATAGTACAGCCCTTAGAGCTTGGTGCCTCAGTGTTTGGATCTGGTGATGCTGTGCTTCAGAGTGTGAAAGTCAGGACTGGGACAACTGGGTACAGAACCATGTTGAGGATATTGGTAGAAAGATGTATTAGAGGCAAGGGAGTAACACTCAGGTAGTCTTTATTGATATACTTGTTTGTGGGACTTCTTTGTTAAGACAGTGAATCTGTTTCCAATGGAATCAAACCCCTCTTAAACCCAGGATTCATCACCCCTTTTCTGTGATTTATTTTTTCTCTTGTTTTGGAAAATTATGCAACAATCCCAACAAATCAATTTTTAGGCATTTTATAATAGTGGTCAATGAAGAGAAGTTATCACTAGCTGACCTTGTTAGTTTAAAGGCTTTTTACAGTGATTTAGAAACTGACTAAACTTCTGCTCATTTCATGGTTCTAACAGGACTGCCAAAGCTCATACAGGGTTCTTTCTCCTTCCTGAATAAACTTAGTGGATAGGGAATGTTATCACATAATGCCATAATGTCATAAGATGAATACCTACAGGAGCAGGAGATAAGGGGGGAGAATGTTCCATGACTTGGATTTTTATCAGCTTAAAATATAGGAAGTATTTCCTTTTTTCTAATTCACTGGCACCTCATGGTTTACCAAACTCAGCACCATTCAGAGTTGCAGGATTTACTTGTGGTGATCCTTCCCATTTGTTGTTCCCCAGTAAATTTCAAGGATACAGGAGCATTCAGCATTGTCCTTTCCTGGGAGCCCTCAACATGGGTGATTGTGCATATGAGTATTTATATTCAAGTCTTTCCAAGCCAGTGGTCTATCATCAGACTCTCACATTTGTGGTAAAGTAATGAGAAGCCAATTAGTTCTGTGTGCACAAGCAAGATGGTTCTAAGCCTTTGAGGTGTGTTGCTAATTTTTGATGTTTTTAGTAGAAGAGGAGGAGATCAGCTTCTTGTGTTCATTCAAAAGTGGGCACAGGGCACTCAGTGAACATACTTTAGAATAATGACTATCCCCTGAAGAGAGTGGTTACCTTGTCCTTTTCCATTTTTTAAAACTGAATTGTCAGTCCTTCTCTCTGCTCTACTAACCTAAGCTATTAAATAAATATTGACTTCTGAGATGGCTCTTTGTTCTTCTACTGGGGCCTTCTTTCTAAATTTCAGTTAGAAAAATAGAAAGAAACTGTCTTCAAGAACACACACAAAAAGAAATGACCTGCTCTGACCTTGAAAGAAGCAGTGCAGATGTTCCATAAAGAAATAGAAAAAGAGAATTCCACTCCCATGGTTATGACCATGGTATTAAACAAAATTTTGGCATTTTCACACCATCATTTATTTTTTGATAAAAATTGCATTCATGAATTTTATAACCAAAATATTCTCACCTATGTGAGGCATTTAGAAATGGAAACAGAAATTCCAGTTTCTTGCTATTTAATGCTGTCCCTGAAACTTTGTCTGCTGCCACACAAACTTTTCCAAAAAATCTCTGGAATTATAGCAGTGCCACTACTATGGAATTATGGAAACAAAGAAATGAGACTTCTGAAGACTACATCTTGGAAGTGAAATACCATGACTCTTTCTGATTTATTTTTCTTTGAAAACTGATGCTGATATGGATTAACTTAGATGGGGAAGTTACAGGATTGGGACAATAGAATATTCTGGTGCCAGTGATCTCTTGTAGTGTACCCATATCATACAATGAGATAAAATATTGAAACAATTCTAAATTTCACAGGAAGCATTGGAAGGTTTACAGCTCAGGGAGTCTATATCTGAAAGTTAGTCATTACAAAGTTCCAGTGGGGCAGAGTGGAAACAAGGACATGGTAGAACTTGATTTCCATTCTTTCACTGTTGGACTCACATCATGGTATAGTTGTATGTCATCCCTTGTCCCTCTCCTTCTGTGTTGTGTTTTCTGTATGTTGGTGCATTACAGACAAATGACTCAAACATTAGGGTTCCCAAGGAGTACAGATATAAATGGCCTTATACACCTGATGACAACTTCAGAAGCATATACTAGAATAATCCCAGGGGAATAAATGGCAAAAATATTTGGACCTTGTAAGGCACAATGACTTCTTCAGGACCACTCACATGGCCAGAAGGAGGAAATGGGTCTGATTCAAACTCTCTCTCCAATCCAGGTGAGTTGGCTACACCTGTGACAGTCTGGTGACCAGATTCAGGGTGTGTTGTTGTAGCCATTTCCACTTGTATGTATGTCAAGGGAAGGTGGGAGAAACCTGCATATCAGTGGACCATTAGAACTATCTTGTGTGATAAGGGGCTATGCATATGGAGTCCCCAGGGAAGTGACCTCACTTCCTTGGAAGTAGAACACACAGAACTTGGAACCCTAGTAGCTAGGCACCCACATTCCAGATAAACTCTCATTCTGCTCACATGTGTTGAGACAGCAAGTCCAGACCATGAGTTCCTGTTGTCTACTCATCTTTGGATGTTTATTCCTCAGGAAATTCCTAGTAGGGGACTTACTCAAGATTGGAAGCACTGTATCAATTGTGGGACCAACATCTCTGGTGATTTTTTCCCAAGAAGACCAGAGGTGAAACAGTACAGGCCATTAGAAGTGAGTAGAGTCAAGCCTTCCACTCAGATTATCATTTAGATAACACCAGACCCTCAGAAGTTTTTGTCGCTTTGTGTTTATATTTGGGTCTTACCTTTGTAACTCACTGAATTTGATGCTGATCAAGCTGTGATACTATCCTTTAAAAGAGCTCCACCTTACGTCATTCACTCCACACCTAAGAAATACATAACTACATATTTGAATGAGTACAAACTAGTATTTCACAAGCCCTAGTAACTATACTTTTTAGCAAGTCTTCTTTAAACACCTTAGAGAGCCTTTCTCCTTACCTCAGAGATCCTGCATCCACACCTCAGAGAATACTTTTGACTCACTACAGAGACCTTTCCTATATACTGTAAATAGCCCTTTTATTCACTTAAGTGAACACTTGCACTCTCATCAATAAGCCTTCCAAGAAACCTCATAAAGCCCTTCTACACTATTCAGAGGGACCTCCCTACATGTCAGAGAGCCCACCCTACATAAAAATGAGAACCCACTTAACACCTCAGAGAATCTTTCCTTCACACCTCAAACTCACTTCCCTACACATCTAAATAATGACACTCTACTATTACCAAGAGTTTTTACTACATACCACAAATTCCCATTCATATACCCTGAAGGGACACTGCCTCCACACTTTATTGAGCAACAATTACACAACTCAGAAAGCCTTTTCTATACACCCCACGGAATACTCCCTATAAATTCCAGTGAGATGTTAATTCAAACCACAGAATTACCATGCTACAAACAACAACACACTGTACTACACAACTTGGATACATCTTACTACTCACCAAAATGTCCTCTCTGCTCACCTCTGAGGGTTGACCTGACATATCTCAGAGAAGACTCTGGATACACTATTGAGTGAATTTCCTAAACAATGTAAGGATTCCCCTATTGTATTCAAAGAATACTCCCAATACATCTCATTGTGTTCTACCTAGTCATATCTGATAGATTTCCATTTTTCATTTCTGAGGACCCTAAATACACAACAGAGAGCACTCCTATGCAGACATAAGCTCTCCTGCACTCCTCATAGATTCCTCCTGCACACTTATTAGAGGCCTCCATACACACCTCTAATCATCTGCACTACGAATCTCAGAGAATCTTCCCTTCACACTTCAGTGAACACTTCCTACACACATAGCAGTCACCTCTCCACACAGCTCAGAGCTACCTTCTCATATCAAGTGCCCATTCTACAGAATTCAGAGGGTCATCTATACACACCTTAGACACATTTCCTACACACAGTATTTATCAATCACTGTATCAATGTTGGAACCAGAGAATCACTGCTACACACCACATGCATGCCTCTACACACCTCAGAATGACATAATTTTACTAGTCAGAGGGCCCTGTTACACACCTCATAAAGTCCACCTTTCAAACTTCAGTTTGTCCTCATTTATCTCAGAGATCTCTCCTTACTCACCATAGATGTCCACAAATACACACCTCAGTTAACTCTTAATTTTTACAAATGAGCACCCACTTTATACACCTCATTCAACAGTCCTCCCTACAAATCTCAGAGAGGCTCTTATACAAACCTCAGAATGCCCTTTCAACAAACCTTTAAAAGCCCTACCTACACATCTCATATAGCCCTCAAAACTAACCAAAAAGCCCTCCATATTTACCTCCAAGGGCCATAAATACAAACTAAAGAACCCCCAAGATACTCTTCTGAGTGTCCTACCAAAACATTGCAGATTCTCTCTTCTATCCTCAAATATTCCTCTCACCACACCTGAGTTTATTCTTGATACTCATATCAGAGATCTCACTATTCACTGTATAAGTCCCTCCCTACATAACTGAGATAGCATTTCTACTATATCAAAGAGGCCTCCTACACCCCTCATAGATTCCTCTGCCTATCTAATATAGACCTCCCTACACACCTCTGAGAATGTCCAAACACACATCAATATGCTATCCCTGTGAATTTCAATTAGGTCTCAGTACACACCTCAGTGAACATACACAGCAAGCCTGAGTTCAGCCTACTCATCTCCATGATTACTATCAGACCATATAGATCCTCTTTCCACACTTCATGGGGTCCTCCCTTCTATATCAATTTGTCCTCCTTTCTCATCTAACAGAGTTCTCACTACTCACATCCAAAAAAACCTACAAACACATCTGAGTCATTTCTACTCATTTCAGTGCATCCTATCTGTACACCTGAGTGAGCCCTCCCAAATCAACTGAAAGGATCCTCACACACACTTCTTGTAGCTCTCTAATACACATCATAGAACCATCCTGCACACCTCATAAAGTCCACAAAACACAGCTCAGAGGCCACATGCTACCAACTTCAAAGAACCTTCTCTACACACCTCAGTTTAACCTTCAGACACAACAAAGTGTACCATCCATAATCAAATCTAGAGCATTTCCTACACACATCAGAGAAGTTCCTACATAAATCAGTGAGTAAAACCATACTTCTTTGCAAGAAGAAACAATGTTTCTTTGCAAGTCCTCTATAAACACCTCAAAGAGCCTATATACTCACCTCACAGATGTCTCAATATACACACCTCATAGAACACATTTTACTAACCACTCTGCCTTCCCTATACACTGTAAATATTGACTCTTACTCTGTACCTAACCCTAACACTAAGCATAAACCTAAGCCCTCCCTACATGACAGAGTCCTCCCTGAACCTGAAACTGACCATGACTTGACCCTGACACTAAAACCTAACCCTAGGCCTCAACTAACCCTAACCTCATAGTGCTCTCCCTTCTACATCAGTATTTTCTCACTACTCATCTTACCAAACTCTTACTACTCATCTCAAATGGCTCTCCAAACATAGATCCCTCAGTTCTTTCAAAAATTTCCAGTGCACATACACTGTGCAACTCTGTTAGCCAACTTAGCTCACTTCAGGGGACCCTCTCACACACAGAAAGAAGCCCTAGGACAAGCATCATATAACCCTCTTACACAATTTATACACACCTCCTTACACAGTTCAGCAGCTGCACACTACCAATCTTAGAGACCCTTTTCTACACACATCATAGTGTACTCCATTATCATCAATGTAAACCATCCTTATATCAAGAGTAGTGCCTACTTGTGTAGACAACTTCAGGTAGACATCTATATATACCTTAATGATTACAAATTATATTCTTACATGAGACCTTTGTACTAACTATACTTCTAGGTGGTGCTCTTTAAATACCTCATAGAGAATTTCTACTCACCTCAGAGAGCCTTCACTACACATCTGAGAGAGCTCTTTCCATTCACCTCAGAGGTCTTTCCTGTACACTGCAAAAGCCCTACTTAGTCAGTTATGTGAGCCCTCCCTCTCATAGCAAGAAATTCACTGACAAACCTTATAAATCCCCCATACACCTTTCAGAAGTCCCTACCTTTATACATCAAAGAGACCACCATACACAAAGAGAACCTGTTTTAACACCCCAGAGAACATGTCCTACACACCAAAAATTCATTCCCCTAAACAACTAAGTAATACCACCCTACTCATATTAAGAGTCATTCCTACACACCTCAAAGTGCCATCCATACACAGCATAGGGAGTTTTCTTCCACACTTTATTGAGCAACACCCAAACAATTCAGAATCTTAGGGTGGTTTTGATTTGCATTTCTCTTATTACTAGAGATGTTGAACATTTTTCCATATGTTTGTTGATTGCTTGTAGATCTTCTTCTGTGAAGTGTCTATTCATTTCCTTAGCCCATTTGTGGATTGGATTATTTGCATTCTTGGTGTAGAGTTTTTTGAGTTCTTTATAGATTCTGGAAATTAGCGCTCTATCTGAAGTATGATTGGCAAAGATTTTCTCCCACTCTGTAGGTTCTTTCTTCGCATTGCTGATAGTTTCCTTTGCTGAGAGAAAACTTTTTAGTTTGAATCTATCCCAGTTATTAATTCTTGCTTATATTTCTTGTGCTATGGGAGTCCTGTTGAGGAATTCTGGTCCTAAGCTGACATGTTGAAGCTCTGGACCTACTTTTTCTTCTATAAGATGCAAGGTCTCTGGTCTGATTCTGAGATCCTTAATCCATTTTGAGTTTAGTTTTGTACATGGTGAGAGATATGGGTTTAGTTTCATTCTGTTGCATATGGATTTCCAATTCTCCCAGCACCATTTGTTGAAGAGGCTATCTTTTCTCCATTGCAAATTTTTGGCCCCTTTGTCTAGTATGAGAAAATTGTATTTATTTGGGTTTGTGTCCATGTCCTCTATTCTGTACCATTGATCCACCTTTCTATTTTGGTACCAATACCATGCCGTTTTTGTTACTATTGCTTCGTAATAGAGTTGAAGATCTGGTATCGTGATACCCCCTGCTTCACTCTTTCTGCCAAGGATTGCTTTAGCTATTCTGGGTTTTTTATTCTTCCAGATGAATTTCATAATTGCTTGCTCTATTTCTGTAAGGTACATCATTGGGATTTTAATTGGAATTGCATTGAATCTGTATAGCACTTTTGGTAGTATGGCCATTTTGACAATATTAATTCTTCCTATCCAAGAACATGGGAGATCTTTCCATCTTCTGAGGTTTTCTTTAATTTCTTTCTTTAGTGTTCTGTAGTTCTCATTGTAGAGGTCTTTCACCTCTTTTGTGAGATTGATTCCCACGTATATTATTTTTTTTGAAGCTATTGTGAATGGGGTAGTTTTCCTGATTTCTCTTTCTGAAGATTCATCCCTAATGTATAAAAATGCCTTAGATTTATGTTCATTGATCTTATATCCCACTACTTTACTGAATTCACTTATGAGATCTAAAAGTTTTCTGGTGGAATTTCCTGGTTCCTCTAAGTACACAATCATATCATCACCAAATAGGGATAGTTTAAGTTCTTCTTTTACTATTCGTATCCCTTTAATTCTTTGGTCTGTCTAATTGCTCTGGCTAGAGTTTCAAGGATGATATTGAATAGAAGTGGTGAAAGAGGGCATCCCTGCCTTGTTCCAGTTTTTAGAGGGAATGCTTTCAGTTTTTCACCATTTAGAATGATATTAGCCATGGACTTAGCGTACATGGCCTTTACAATATTAAGGAATGTTCCCACTTATCCCTATTTTTTCTAGTGTTTTGAACATGAATGGGTGTTGTATTTTATCAAATGCTTTTTCTACATCTACCAAAATAATCATGTGATTCTTGACTTTAAGTCTATTGATATGATGAATGACATTTATTGATTTCCTGGTGTTGAAACAACTTTGCATCCCTGGGATGAAACCCACTTGATCATGGTGCATTATCTTCTTAATATGTTTTTGTATGCAATTTGCTAAAATTTTGTTGAGAATTTTTGGGTCGATGTTCATTAAGGGTATTGGTCTGAAATATTCTTTCCTTGATTTGTCTCTGTCTGGTTTAGGTATCAGGGTAATACTGGCTTCATAGAATGAGTTTGGGAGGGTTCCCTCCTCTTCTATTTTATGGAATACTTTGAGAAGTATTGGAATGAGCTCTTCTTTAAAGGTTTTGTAGAAATCGGCTGGGAACGCATCTGGTCCTGGACTTTTCTTTGTTGGTAGTCTATTGATGACTTCTTCTATTTCATTACTTGAATTTGGTCTATTTAAATTGTGTATGTCCTCCTCGTTCAGTTTAGGCAATTCATATGTCTCTAGAAACCTGTTGATGTCTTCGAAATTTTCTATTTTGTTGGAGTATAGATTTTCAAAATAGCTTCTAATTATGTTTTCTATTTCAGTCGTGTCTGTTGTGATATTTCCTTGTTCATCCCGAATTTTAGTGATTTGGGTTTTCTCTCATCTTCTCTTTGTTAGTGTGGCTAAAGGTTTATCAATTTTGTTTATTTTTTCGAAGAACCAACTATTTATTTTGTCAATTTTTTGTATTGTTTCTTTTGTTTCTATTTCATTGATTTCAGCTCTCAGTTTAACTATTTCCTGTCTTCTACTACTTTTGGTGTTGGTCTGTTCTTCTTTTTCTAGGACTTTGAGCTGTAGTGTTAGGTCGTTTATTTTTTGAGTTTTCCTTCTTTTATTAAATGCGCTCCATGAAATAAATCTTCCTCTAAGTACTGCTTTCATACTGTCCCAGAGATTTTGATATGATGTTTCTTTGTTCTTGTTTACCTCTAAGAATTTTTTAACTTCCTTCCTAATATCTTCTGTTATCCGTTCATTATATAATAGCATATTGTTTAATCTCCAGGTGTTGGAGTAGTTTCTGTTTTTTTCTCTTTCATTTATTTCTAACTTCAATCCATTATGATCCGATAGAATAAAAGGTAGTGTCTCTATCTTCTTGTATTTGCTGACATTAGCTTTGTGGCATAATATATGGTCCATTTTAGAGAAGGATCCATGTGCTGCTGAGAAGAAAGTGTATTCACTCTTGTTTGGATGGTGTATTCTATAAATGTCTGTTAAGTCTAAATTATTGATTGTGTTATTGAGATCTATGGTTTCTTTGTTCAATTTTTGTTTGGAAAATCTGTCCAGTGGTGAGAGAGGCGTATTAAAACCTCCTAGTGTTATTGTGTTATGGTCTTTGGTTTCTAAAATTGAGAAGGATTTGTTTAACATACATGGATGAGCCAATGTTTGGGGCATAGATGTTTATGATTGTTATATCTTGCTGATTAATGCTTCCCTTAAGCAGTATGAAATGTCCTTTTTATCCCTTCTGACTAACATTGGCTTGAAGTCCACATTATCTGAAATGAGGATGGATACTCCAGCTTTTTTGCTGAGTCCATGTGCATGGTATGTTTTTCCCCATCCTTTCACCTTTAGTCTATGGGTATCTCTTTCTATGAGGTGAGTCTCTTGCAGGCAACATATTGTTGGATCTTTCTTTGTAATCCAATCTGCCAGTCTGTCTTTTGATTGATGAATTCGGGCCATTAACATTCAGGTTATTATTGAGATATAATTTGTGTTCCTGGTCATTTGGTTCATATTTAAAATTTTATTTATTTATTCATTTTTTTTGACACATCTTGGTTCCTCCTTTATTTGACAGTTCCTTTAGGGTAATTCCTCCCTTTGCTGATATGCTTCTTTGTTTTTTATCTCTTCCTCATGAAATATTTTGCTGAGAATGTTCTGTAATGCTGGCTTTCCTTTTGTAAATTCTTTTTGCTTTTGTTTATCATGGAATGATTTTATTTCATCGTCAAATTTGAAGGTAAGTTTTGCTGGATATAAGATTCTTGGTTGGCATTCATTTTCTTTCAGAGCTTGAAAAATGTTGTTCCAGGCCCTTCTAGCTTTTAGGGTCTGGATTGAAAAATCTGCTGATATCCGTATTGGTTTTCCCCTGAATGTAATTTGGTTCTTTTCTCTCACAGCTTTAAAATTCTGTCTTTATTTTGTATGTTAGGCATTTTCATTATAATGTGCCTTGGTGTGGGTCTGTTGTAATTTTGTGTATTTGGAGTCCTATAAGCCTCTTGGACTTGATTTTCCATTACATTCTTCAGATTTGGGAAATTTTCTGATATTATTTCATTGAATAGATTATTCATTCCTTTGGTTTGTTTCTCTAAGCCTTCCTCAATCCCAATAATTCTCAAATTTGGCCTTTTCATGATATCCCATAGTTCTTGCAGATTCTGTTCATGATTTCTTACCATCTTCTCTGTTCAACTTTGCTTTCGAGGTTAAATATTTTGTCTTCAATATCTGAAGTTCTGTCTTCCAGGTGTTCTACCCTATTGGTTATGCTTTCTATGGAGTTCTTAATTTGGTTTATTGTTTCCTTCATTTCAAGGATTTCTGATTGGTTTTTTTTCAATATCTCTAACTCTTTATTGAAATGATCTTTTGCTTCCTGAATTTGCTCTGTTAACTGTCGATTGGTGCGATCATTCAATGCCTGCATTTGCTCTTTCATCTGATCGTTTGCTTCCCTAATCATTTTAATTATGTACATTCTGAACTCCCTTTCTGTCATTTCTTCTGCCATGCTGTCGTTGGATTTTATTGATATAACATCTAGATTTGTTTGGGGCATTTTTTCCCTTGTTTTCTCATATTGTTCAGGAATCAGTGGGTCATTAAGATATTGCAGATTTCCTCTATCGACTTATAATGTCCTTGAAGATTGCTAGTATATCCCCTCTTATCCTTCAGTAGCCTGAAATCTTGGAGGAAGTTGATAATGCGGAGCTCCACGAAGAAGCTGCCTCTCTAGGGGTGGTGACCCTCAGGTTGCCTATATTCCCTGCTAGTGGGCAGAGATGCCTCCACTTGTTGACCAATGGTCATCCAACGGGGAACTAGGCTGCGGGCTGAGGCAAGTCCTGTTTGTGCCTGTGTCTCTGGTTTTACCGTCCCTGTGGGAAAACCTCACCTGGCAGGGAAGACTCAATCGTTGGGGATGTCTCGCTGATCAGTTCCCCTCCTAGAGGTTCCCCTCAATCTACAACTACTCCCTGGGCTGGGCTGTCTTCCTCTGCAACGTTCCAGGGGCCTGGACCTACCTCCTGGGCCTGGGAGCCTCACCCTTCGCAGGCGAGTCTCCTTAGGCTGCCTCTCCCAGAGAATCTGCCCGCAGTCCTGGAAACTTCACTCTGCCCCTAGGCATATCTAGGTGCGGCTCTTCCAGCAAGAAGTCATCTAGCTCCTGGGACCCTGCTCTGCACCTAATCACCTGGCTATGTGGCCCCTCCTGTGAGCCGCCACCTGGAGCCCCGTACAATAGCTCAGATACCCACCGACCCACCACACACCTCCTCCTCTGGACAGTGGCCTGGTTTCCAACGCAGTCACTAAGAGCCCAAGCAATTCATTTCTCGTCTCCTCCTCCTGCCAACTGCCCATAGCCCTAGGCAGTCACTCCAAGTCCAAGTGACCTGCCCTGTTCCTCCTCCTCCTCCTCAGCGTAGCCCCCCAGGTGTTCAGGAGTGGTGGCTATGAGACCAAGTGACCCACCACGCTCCTCCTCCAGGCAGGCCACCGGTGTTCAGGAGTGGTCGCTTTGAGTCCAATCAACACACCACTCGCCTCCTCCTCTGGCAACTGCCTGTGGCTCTGATGCTGTCACTCCTAGGTCAAGCTACCCGCTGCACTCCTCCTCTTCCTTCGGGCAACCTTCCGGTGTTCAGGAGCGCTCGCTCTGAGTTCAAACAGCTCTCCACGCAGCTCCTCCTCTGGCAACCACCTGTGGCTCTGATGCAGTCACTCCTAGACCAAGCGACCCGCCGCACTTCTCCTCTTCCTCTGGGCAACCCCCCAGTGTTCAGAAGCGGTCGTTCTGAGTCCAAACAGCTCGACAAGCAGCTCCTCCTCAGGCAGCTGCCCGGAGCCCCAGTGGTTGCTCCGAGTCCAAGCGCTGTGCTGAGCTGCCTCCTCTACGATGATCCCAGTTGTCCGTGTTTACCGCTCCAGTGGGGGAAGGGGCGTCTTGCCTAGCAACTCTACTTCACAAAGTTCCCTGCGTTCCGGGGCTACTGCCCCATCCGTGATGCCTCCCCAATGGGAGAGACTCACCCAGCGGCTTTGAGTTGGTCCCAAGTCTCTCACTATCTCCTCTTTTGAATCTTGCATCCTGGAGCAACGTGAAATGCAGCCGCCCCCTAGTCCGCCATCTTGAAACTCCCAACACTTCGGTTTTGATATTCAGGTTTTACTGATGTAGGGTCATCAAACTTGAATATTCATAGACCTTTTGGGGATTAAATTTCTCAGATTGTGGTGCACTCTTCATTCAGAGAGCCAGGGATTAGAGTTGCATATACCAGGATCAACTGGTTTAATTTGCAGGTCGTGCGGTAGGTGCTGTGATTTTAGGAAATTCTTTGCTCATGGTTCTTGTGCCAGAAAAAATAGGAATCAGCATATGTATATGCAGCTGTCCCTTGAGAGCTGCAGAAAAGAGACAGGAATTTGCAAGGGCTTTGATGTACTTTCAAGAAAAATTAGGGCCAGTGTTCATGGTTGCATACAGAATGAAAGGGCAATAACTACTTCCTGCATTTGTAGTCTATGATGAGTCTGAATATATGTCATGGTGTTTGTGGTTGACCATAAACAATGTCGAGTTTCATAGTCTCTCCTCTTCAATGTTGTTTTCCAGCATGAAGAACCTGCAGATTTTCTTGCCCCGCAAATGTCCTTACCGTCTCCTTTTGAATATTCAGCTGTGTCAGGGACCAAGAAGTTCTCATTCTGAGAACGTCCTGACCTTTACGATAAGCAGCATCTCAGGGAACATTTTGCAGTTGCCTTGCCCTGCACAAACACCCTGCAACTGGCAACTGACAGATTTACAAGGCAGGCCTTTCCCCCTCCTGACTGATAGTTGTGACAATGTGGTGCCTATGGCGCCATCCCTGCTTCTCTTTCGGGATTTCACCTTCCCGCTAGTGCGAACTTGCACCCTATCTGGAGTCCAATAGAAGTACACAGCCAACCAGCCTGCGTCTCATCATACCCCTCATTCCCGCAGCATAAATACCCATGTGAACACTAAAAATTTGCAGCTTGATCAGAACTCCGGTCTTGTTGTCACTCCCTGTGTCTCTTGTCCCTTCATTCCTTCTCTCTTAGGTTCACCATCCTCCACTGATGTCCCGTGGGTCGGGACAGTTGGCGCCCATCATGGTTGACTGGAGCCTTTGCCTGAGAAGCGAACGCCACCCTCCAGGGAAACCTTGGCCAAGTGGATTCCATGATCGCCTCCGTTAACGGGGCCAAGAGTCAGATCCAGGAGGAGAGTGAGGCCGGTGCAAGGCAAGTGACACAACATGGGACAAGCAGTTTCGTCACACGATTTGTTTCTGATGAGTCTCAAGGAGGCCCTCAAGACTCGGGGAGCATGTGTTAAGAAAAAGGACTTAAAATTATTCTTTTCATACATAGAGGATTTGTGTCCTTGGTTTCCCCTCGAGGGGTCAATTTATGGCAAAATGTGGCTCAGAGTAGGAGACTGCCTCAAACATTATTACGAGACTTTTGGTCCTCAAAAGGTACCCGTCACCGCCTTTTCTTATTGGAATTTAATTAATGAGATTCTTAAAAGTTCACCCTTTGACAGTGGTACTTTAAAACTTGTAAAATTGGGGAGCAGGCAATGCGTTCCACCTCTCATCCCCCCTCGGCATGCCCTTCTGTTAGTATTCAAATGCCCCCCTAATGGCACTGCATTTGTCTGTGGAGGTAATAAGGTTTTCACTCAACTGCCAACCAACTGGACTGGATTATGTGTCTAGCCACCTTGCTCCCAGATGTAGATATTATTCCAGGAGATGAGCCTGTTCCTATACCAACAATTGATCACATTGCAGGATGAGCTAAACGTGCTGTCACATTTATCCCTTTACTTGCAGGACTTGGAATAACTACAGCAGTGGCCTCAGGTACTGCTGGTTTGGGGGTCTCTCTTACTCAATATACAAAATTATCCAGACAATTGATTTCTGATGTACAGATACTCTTGAGCACCATACAAGAGCTTCAAGATCAGGTGGATTCCTTAGCAGAAGTGGTCCTACAAAATAGGAGAGGTTTAGACCTTCTAACTGCCAAACAGGGAGGCATTTGTTTGGCTTTGCAGGAAAAATGCTGTTTCTATGCCAACAAGTCAGGGATTCTTAAGGACAAGATCAAACAGCTGCAGGAAGACTTAGAAAATCGCCGATGAGCACTGGCTGATAATCCACTATGGACTGGATTCAGCGGACTCCTTCCCTATCTCCTTCCCTTCCTAGGTCCCCTCCTTTGCTTGCTGCTTATTGTATCTATAGGTCCTTTGATATTCAACAAGATCATGGCTTTTCTTAGAGCTCAAATTGAGGCTATACTGGCGAAACCTATTCAGGTTCATTACCATCGACTGGAGATGATGGATCACGATGGTGATCTTAATAGACCATCAACCCTGTGAGCTGAACTGGACAGCCAATAATGGGTAAGATTTGAGAGAGCTCATACCAACCTAAGACAGAAAATGAGGGCTAGAGCCTCATTATCCAATGACGGGTAAGGATGTTGCTCTGTCTCAGACAACCTAAGACAGGTGCAGTTCCCGAGGGATTGTCACTCCAGCTCTGTACCTGTCTGGGCAGGACACGCCCCCACCTCACCACAGCCTCTATCACCCCCTTAAAATATGGCTATCAGAATATGGTCAATAATTTTATATAAGAAAGGGGGAAATGTCAGGGACCAAGAAGAAGTTCTCATTCTGAGAACGTCCTGATCTTTATGATAAGCAGCAGCCCAGGGAACATTTTGCAGTTGCCTTGCCCTGCACAGACACCTTGCAACTGGCAACTGACAGATTTACAAGGCACGACCCTCCCCCCTCCTGATTGATAGTTCTGACAATATGGCACCTATGGCGCTGTCCCTGCTTCTCCTCTGGGATTTCACCTTCCTGCCAGCACAAGCTTGCACCCTATCAGGAGCCCAATAGAAGAACACAGCCAACTAGCCTGTGTCTCGTCATACCCCTCATTCCCTCAGCATAAATACCCATGTGAAAAATAAAAATTTGCAGCTTGTTCAGAATTCCTGTCTTGCTGTCACTCCCTGTCTCTTGTCCCTTCATTCCTTCTCTCTTAGGTTCACCGTCCTCCGTTGATGTCCCATGGGTCGGGAAAAGCTTGGAAGCTTTGCCCCATTCCTCGTTCAGCATGGTCTTTGTTCAAACCTGGTGTATGGCCTGTGAAACTGTGCTCATCACGCCATCATCAGGCTGTTATATCATGTGTTCATTTGTAGTCTGCACCCTACAGGAGCTGGATAGAGGACTCCTGACAATATCCCACAGGCCCTTGTGACAGAGGGGCATTTGTCTGGTCAAGAATAGGAACCATTGTGTGAATATAGATTGGCAAAACTTTTCTGCATCTTGAGGAGATTTGATGTGCCCCTGGAGAAATCCCAGCAGGTAAGTATCTGGGTAGAGCCTAGTCTTATTGCAGCAGCCATGGAGGAGGGGTCTGGCAGTTGGAGTGAGCACACAACTCTCCTTGCTTGTTAGGTTTGTCCTGTCCTCCATCCGACAGGCTGAGTGAGTGATTCCCTCCTCTCTTCGTGAGCCACCAGAGGAGCCACACCTTCACATGTAACAGGGACATCCCACGTAACAGCTGTCTCCTTTCCAGACTTTGTAGTAAGGAGGGGAAATCCGACAGATGGAATGTGATGTGTCCCAATTCCTTGATCAATTAAACCATGGAGCTGCTCTTCATAATCTTCTAAGCTGAGCACTCACCACCCATCACTCTGTGTGGCTCATTGGCCTCTAGGCTAGTTTCCTGCCTCTGAAGAAGACCCGGGTTTTCTCAGTCCTGGAGTAGTTTGGTCACAGGGCAAATCCACTGGTGCCGGTGCGAATCTTGTTGTGCTATGTCCTCTCAGGCACCCTGGGTCCTAGCTTGTTCCACTGGAACTTCTGGGGTCTTATAGCCTGCAGCAGGAGCCAGGTGAGTGGGCTCTCAGCAAGAATGGTGCGGGCCACAGAGAACGGCTTCTCATAGCATTCTTGGTTGGAAGGGCCAGCTGTCAAACATCAGTGGCAACCCTTGACTTGCCTCGACATGGAGGGATTTATCATCCATGGGGCTGCATACGCTTACAGCCTAGTTTCTCCTTGATCAAGGCAACAAGTATAGTATTACTTCTTTAAAAATGCAGGACCTTGGCAACCGCTCCCTTAGTCTATCCTCTTACCCTCACAGCTGAACCGGAGCTTGTCTTGAATGTTGGGTTTTAGCCACTAGGAAGGGAATGGTCTCTGGTTGTCATGGGAACCGTGACACCACTGTGTTCTCAGACTGCTCCTCTGTGACCTCAGGTGGAATCTGCAGTGGGGCCATGTCACATGAGCCACTCGTCAAAGTTCATATTGCCCATGCTTCACTAACCCTCTGGGGAGTGCAACCAAATTCCTTCTTCTACTAGAGCCTAGAAGCCTGGCGCCCTTCACAACCTAGCTCCCCAATGCCTGCTTCCTCCCCTTTGATTAGAGGAGATGTCCCATGAATGGTTCTCATGTCACAGGAGAAACGTTAAGCAATTGATATGTTTTCTGAGTGGAATTGAGTGCACCTGAATGAATGAAGGAAATAGGATGTGGCTTTCTGCCACTTATCTCTCTGTAATAAATCTTGAGAGGAATAACTGAAATCATAATGAGCAGAAGATTGAAATTAGATGATGTATGTTTTCTTTTTGACACCATGTTTCCCTTCTGGGGCCACAGACTACATGAGTCATCACCACTCACATTTCCCTGTTTATACCCCTAACAGCATCTGGCTAAACTACTGAAGCATACTCTCACTGATGGAAAACAGCATAACACAGGAGGAACAACTTCCTCTGCCTCACACTTTCCTGAGATGATGGTCAAGTTCCATCTCCTGAACTGTCCTGTGCATTATGCACAGCTCTCTGCTGTTTAGAATTTTTCAAGCAAAAAAATGACAAAAAGGAAATTAAGAAAAAATAGGTTCGAGAAAATTGTCAGTAGATTGTGAATATAATGGCTAGGTATGCGTGTGTGAATGATCCCCAAAATCTACATTCATAGTCAACAATTGAGCACATTCTCAATTCCAAATAGTCCTGCCTCTGTCCCTGCTCCTGGGGTCCTTGAATCCCTAATAAAAATTTTCTGTTCAGGTGTCAGCTACATCCATTTTCCTCCTTAACTGAAGAGCGAAAAAATCTGTCCCTCAGGATACACTGCTAGTCTAGGGTATTGATACGCAAAAAAGATCCTTACTGGATTTTTGTGAACAAGAGTATTAAGCTTTCCTTAGACATTGTTTCACTTGGTCATGATTTCTTGCCTGCATACATTTGCACAACATAGGACTGTAGGTGATGAAGTGTTGTAACTCAGAGGCCAGTCCTGTGCTGGCGATATAGCTTATCAGGTAGAGTGCCTGTCACTCAAACTTGAGACCCTAGTCCGAGTCCCCAGCACTGGTAGTTTGCAGAAATTCCAAACAAACAAAAGAAACCAATTCAGAATCCTCTCATCTCTTTCTTTTCTCTCCTCCTCTTCTCACAAAATGAATTAACACTGGAAAACCGCACCCGTTTCACGTGCAATCTATTTTCACTGACACCTTTCAGTTTGCAAATGGAAATACTCAAACTGAATCGACCCTCACTTAGTTGGATCCTTAAGTGTATTTACTATGCAATAAAATAAATAAATAGCAAATAACAACGTTGATTGTATTATCTCTTGGAACAATCAGAATTTCTTTGCTTTCTTTTTTGTTTCTTTCTTTCTTCTTTTTTTGGTACTGTAGATTTAACCCAGGGCCACTTTACAAGTGAGCTATTATTTTAATTCAGTGTCTTACTAAATTGTTTAAGAGCTTTGCTACCATGCTGAGGTTGTTAATGAATTTGCAATCATTCTGTTTCTGTCTCCCAAACCACTGGGATTGCAGGCATGCATCAATGCACCTGGCAGTAATCAGAATTTCCTAGTGACTTGTAAGAAGATAAAGTTTTCTTTGCTTCCTTTAAATAAGTTAGAGGCAAAATTTAAAATACTCAGGGTATCCCAGACAAAAGTGGTTTTTTGATGTTCCTTGACATTCCTTTTCCATTTCAGATACTCATGAATGTTTCTGTCATAACCACTCATTTTGTGATTATGTGAAAGAGCAGTAAATGCAGTTTGACAAAGAGAGGAGGGGTGGGGAAAATTAAGAGGGAAATAACAACATAAACTCTTTAAAAATACTATAATCTTTGGAAGCTTATGTAAATAACTTGTCATTTTTTGTTTAAACATAGTTGACCCACTCATTTCCTTTTTAAGGAAGAAAATACAAATAGGAATGTATGCTTCAAACAAATAGTAAAATACTAATAAAGTAGAAGTATACAAATTGCCAAAGACAAATTCACCATTTAAAAAGTAAATTATTAATCTATTACTGAGTGATTACCTGAAATAATCATAAAATTTAGTGAAATTTTCCAAAAATTAATCTATTGAAATAATTTGTGAAAAATTAAAAATGCAATTTAGGAAAACTGCATGGGTTTTTGAAAACTAAGTTCTATCAAAGTATTCTGAGAGTAAAAAAAAAATTACAAAGCTAATCTACAAAGTTTTTCTTCTAGTAGAAACTATTTACTCAAAACAAAAAGAACACCTAATTTTGTATTACTTTCAAGTTCTTTAAAATCAGATTGCCTAAAATTATATAAGTAAATAACTACCAATTAAATTACTAAGCACATAATAAATGCAGTCATGATGGCAAGCATATAAAGGGACCCCATTTCAGAAGTGGATTTTAAATTATTGGGTCTTGGAACATGTTTTAAGTTCTTAAAAATAGTTAATGATTGCAAGTATTTTTACTTATATAGATTACTGCTGTTTGCCATAAAATATTAGAAAAATTGAAACATTTAATTATGCATTAAAACACCTCTCATGTTAGCATGAATAACATTTTTATGAATTTTTTTTTCAAAAAATTAGTTAATAATGGTCTTTTTAAACATTTTAATAAATCATTTAGAATTTATTTTGCTAGAAGACAGTTATATTCTGCATTTGCATTTGCTCTCTCCCTGTTGTTATATGTTGCTTTACTCTATATCACAACATTTCATAATATATATAGCTATATAAAGAAAATCAAATCTCACTGATATGAAGTTGGAAAAGAGGAGAAATATTTTAATAGTATTTTCTAATTACTGTAGGTAGTATTCATTGATATCTTAAAATTAGATTAAATTCTTTCTTCAAGGATATATGATAACAAATTATATCCATAAACTATTCATAATTTTGTTAAAATTTTCTGGTCAGTCTTGCAATTTAAATGAATCTTTTACCATGCATGATTCTATAATATGAGGTGCTGATAACTGGAAAAATATTTATTCTTGAGTTATACATTGAAATTTTTTATATTTATTCAAAATTAATAAAACCCTCTATTTGTTAATATCACAACTGACCTCATCAGAAAAGTTTCTAAGTAGTGAAAACATATTAAGTTTAAAGTATCAGATACAAAAATTCAAAATCTAAGTTGTATTTTTAAACCTGAATTTTAGTATTGGCAAGAAATACCTGTAAATAATTTCCTTGAAGTGACAAGATTAATTCATTAATTTCAAGAAAAATATACTAAATATCTAAGTCTGAATAACCACAGTTTGTTGGTCAATTTTCCTAGAAAAAATGATGTTCCTTGGAAGAAAAAAGTGGGGGGGCTAGTTCAGCTTGTAGCCAAATAATCACCCAAAAACTTTTCCTTGAGATAATTAGAGTATTTCTGTGTGCAGTCCATACATTTTTATATAATTACCATTTCATCATACATATACAACACAAAAATACTAGTCATTTACTCAAGGATGGAAATTTAATTAAATTAATGCATTTTACTGCTTGGCAAAATATTTTAAGTGTAACTGATACTGTTTCTCTAAGAATTTGCAGTGGTAAAGAATACCATGATATACTTTGGTAGCACTGCCTGAATGCATACCAGGAAACAGCAGTTTTATCCTTATTGCTTCTGGATCAAAAGTGCAAATATTAACACAGGGAAAAAAGAAAATATCATTTAGTGCACTTCTGAAAATATATTTTTACCTCTGGACACTCCCTGAAAGGGTATCCAAAATATGGGGTCCATGGGCCACACATGGGAACCCACACCTTTTAGTATTTGCTGCTAACAACCAACGTAAACCACCCACAAAATTCTGTCAATTATTTTTCAGTGGGCTCAGAGAAAATTTCCAAACTCACATGAAAGTGATAACACATTGTGACAATGCTTTTTCTTTTATACCTAACCACGTGGAGGAATTTATAAATATTTAATTATTCCATCCAAAATTCTGCTAGCGTTAAATCCCCTTTTTCATTAATGAGAAGGTTCTGTGTTTTCAAGTCTTGATGCAACACCATTCTTCTGTGGCAATAATTAATCCATGTAGAATTTGGCATAGAAACAGCTACAAAAGCAAATAATTAAAAATTAGTCTTACAGATATCAAGAGATACGTTGGTGTTAGCATAATATGGTAAGTAGAAAAGCAACTGGTCTAGAAGAGTAAAAGAACAAAAAGAAATTACATCATTGTAAGGACAATGCCTTTTCCATTTTGAGTTGTTTTCTCAATTTTAGTTTATTGTTCAATTTGAAACATCTATCATTTGTGTCAACAGTGTCTACAAAAATGAATATTATAAATATAACAAAATTTTGTTTTCATAGTAATAGTTTATTTGTTAGAGAAACCAGCTTAAACAGATGTATCCTCTATGCTACTAAAGCTTATAGATTGATTATAAAATTCTAGTATGTCAAACAAACACAGGCAATTACTCCCTTACAAAACAATCTGATCTGGGTCAGTACCTTTAAATGTAGCATTGGACTTGGTGGCTTTATGGAAAGTCTCAGGTATCAGAAAGAATGGGACTGCACAACCTGGCAAATTACCAGTTATAAAAATAACTCAATCAGCTTTTAACACCTACCTCCTGGATACTTTAATTTTAGCAACTCCTACTCAGTTTCAAAATAAGCTGTGATCCAAAATGGGATAATGCACTCTAGTGCTCTGAAAAAAGCAATTCCTACAAGACTAATGGTAGAAGTAATTAGTGTATTGTGGTAAGAAGAGAGATTTGGAACACATCTTGATTTTCTGGGGTTACCAAAAAGAATTTAAATTACTGAAGACTCAAGAAATAACTTTGGTTTACTTGTAGATAAAAAATGACATCTAAATACCAAGAATAAGCCAAGGCAGCAGGTGATTAATGGCAGGTGATTAATTCCTCTGGTGATTTTTTGGAGCAGTGTAGTAGGGATTGAGCTCAGGAGCACTCTACATCAGAGTTATGCCCCCAATTCTTTTGCATTTTAATTCTGAGACAGGGTCCCATTAAATTGCTCAAGCTGGCCTCAAGTTTGTGATCCACCTACCTCAGTTTTCCAAGTAGCTGGGTGGTGGGCTTGCACCACCATGTCTGGTCTGAATGAATTATAAACTCCAAAGTCTTCAGACTCCACCTATTTATTTATGTTTTAAAAACTCTAAAGTTACTACTTTAATATACTCCTGTTGTGTTGCATTGGGGTTTCAGTGGTGAACACAGCTACCTTTCAGTATATTCCTGTTAAATTTTGCATTTGGAAAACATTAAATGCAATTTTAACAAACAAACAAAAAATATTTTCCAACTATTTAGACCTGTCTTAAAAGACTTCTCAAACCTCTGTAAAATTATGATAACTAAAGACTTTCCAAATTAGTGTTTTCCAAATTAGTGCTAATATAAAAACAGAAAAAACAGAATTTTAAAAATGGACATCTGCAAATAGCCTTCACAACACCTTTCAAAGGAAAATATAAACTATGATGAAAATAATTCACAAGAAATGTATATGAAAATACTTTTAAAGCCTCATTCTAAAATTCTTAGCAATGTGCTAGCCATATCTTTAGAACTCTCTTTTAATAAAAGAAACTGACTTTCCTTCATATTTACCAAATTCACTATAAAAAATGTAAGTTTGAAGTTACTCTTTTCTATCTACAGAATTATAAAGGTCTGAAACACACAAGATGGGACAGTCTATTTTCAAAATAGGTTTTATAAACTGTTGAACTTTATGCAAATAAAATCTTTGAAAATGTAAAATATACCAGTCAGAACAAAGAAGTCTATAAGAATACAAGTTTGTCAATTGCTTTTATATATCTGATAACATTCTGGGTTTCTTCTGTATCTGATTATTATAGCAAACTTCTTCAGCATTATTTGAATTCTTAGATGTATTACAAAAACAAAATTTTCTTACTATTCCTTCTGACAATACAGATAGTTACTTCAAACAAAGAAATCACAATACCTATATGTTTCCGGCCTTGCTTATAACACTTATTCATAATTCATAACCCCAAAATGTCAGTGTTATTATATAATGTAATACCATTTTAAATATATTAGGGGAGCTCACGATTTAAAGGTGGCCTTTTGCAAAATGTATCCACCTTTTGTATATTTTCAGAAAGTAAAATATACTTGCAGGTTTATTTTACACATTTAGTATTATCCGTTATAAAGTGAAATAAAATATCAAAAATATTTTAGAAGACTTTTACAATGAAACAGTTTTAAAAAAAGGTATGATCCTAGGAAAGCTGTAGTATAATAAAAAGAAGTTTGGTAAATAAGTCAAACAGAAAATTCCAAAGATTGGTTATGAGGTTGGTATATTTCAATGTGCAATCTAGCTCATTTTGTTTACACTTTAACATTACACAATGAATATACATTTACATTGTGCATACTGATGATGTTCCCATAGTCATCCATGTACTGTTTTAGGTACTTACCCTGGAAAAGCACAACATTTTACTACATGATAACACAGTATTCAGAATGCTCGACTGATTAATTTAATAGTATTTAATTTTTTAAAGAAAATTGTCAAGAAAAGATAAAGAATGCACCACCTAATATATTTGAATACCAATAAATACACAATGGCCCTGGGGCTATTAAAAAGTCTAACTTTCTATTACTAAGGAAAAATAAAATACTGAGTGTTTTTTAAATGCTTACCAGATACTCAAGGACAAGAATCAAAGATTTATCTGTGTGAACAGTGTCATGTAAGGTTACTATGTTTGCATGTTTTAAATCCTTTTAGAATGAAACTGTAAAACAGAAATGAAAGCCAATTGTTTAGTCTGTGGAAGGCCAGGTTTTATAAAAACTTGAAATAAGTTTAACGTATAAATCAACTGTGTATAATATTCTCTTAAGTTAAAAACAGCAATTTGCCAAGGGGATGAGAGATAGAAAAACTGAAGGTTTCAACTTTTACCACTTTTATGATTTTGAGTTTGATATGGTAGTACCTAAAGTTGTCTCTAATATTACACTCACTATCTTCTGATTTTTTTCTTTAATGCTAACTTTTTGAGCCTCTGGGATAAATTTATATACAGTCCAAGGTAGGGTTTCTTCTGCTATGTTGCTAATCAGTTGCCTCTATTTATTTATTTGTTTTGGTACCAGGGATTGAACCTGAGCCACATTCCTAGCCCCTCTGCTTTTTTGTTTAATTTTTATTTGGGGGCAGGGTCTAGCTAAGTTGCTTAGGTCCTTGCTAAGTTGCTGAGGCTGGCTTCAAACCTGCCACCCTGCCTCATGTCTGGGAATGTATTTCTCATTGCTATGCACAGACTTATAATTTATATGGGCTGAATGTACCACCACAAGCCATATAGGAAAAGATAGTATTTATTTAGACATATAAAGTATACACAAAAGTAAAAGTATCCCAAGTAGCATCCCAACTCAGCACCAGAGAGACATCATGGGCATTTTGCAGCATACATAACCAAAGAAAGCAGTCTTGTCACCTTTGAGTTCTTCTCATCTCTCTTAAATACACTGGAGTAAACATATAAAGTTATTTTCTGGAGCCACTGGGCTCAGTGCCATCAGTATATTTGGTCTCCAGACCTGGATCTGGCCAGGAGCCAGGCCTTGAGAGCAGAAACCAGATGTCTTTAAGTTCTTTTTTTTTTTTTAATGTTCTTGGACAGAGAGTTTATCTGTCCTTGAATGGGGCACTGCCAGACCTCTAAGTTTCTCATGCAAGTTGTTTACTCCTTGCCCTGATTTCACATTTTGAAAGCACTCTTCAACAAGACTCCATTTTTCTCTGCATTTCAGTCCTAGGATTGTTTAAGAGAGTAAGTAAAGGAAGTCATTATCATTGCACAATACATTTGATTCAATCATACAGTTGACAATTACATATACAGAATATGATTAAAATTCCAATGATATAGAACATCAGAGAAAACACAGCTGAAAAGTATGTAGAAGCACTAGCACTAGAAAACTAGAAATCAGACCAATTATGATTAGTGTCTTCAGTTATTACATTTGACAAATCTGTTAACTTATTGGAAACAATAGTTGTGACTATTTGGTGCTCTGCTAGAGAACATTTATTATGCTGTAGAGATTGATGTAATAAACTAGAATGTGTTAAGATAGTAGGTAGGGATAAGTAAATATAAATATTTGGCATTGGTAAGGGGGTAGAAATCCAAGAAATATTAAGTTCTTTATTAACATCAGGGGATAAATAGAATGTTTCTCCAGCCCAATACAAGATTTCCACATCTTTTGAACATCCCACAAAAGGAGAGGAAAATTTCATCCATTGTAATTCAGGACCATTATTATTTCACTTACAAATACGTTGATGTTCAATTTTAAAAGGTAGGGTAAACTTCTTTAGAGGATAAAATGTCCATAAACAAATATTAATAGAGTACTGTAAAAAACAGGGTTCCTTTATGTGAGTTAATCCTTGACATACAGGCCCATGGGTGGTGGAAATGCAATCTACTAATTTATAATCTATATTCTGTTCATCAATGAGAGTCTCTTCAACTTGGGGCAACATTATATAATTTTTATGGATTATTGGTAAAACACAAAAAGAACATAAAACCCTATATTTTTTTTAACAAATAGGTAAAGTTCCACTACACCAAGCAGAGGTACAATCCACCACAATGGGGGGAGCCATTCGAGCTCCAGGGGGAAGCAGATAATCCCAGATATTACTATGTCCTTGTTGAATTAATCTTTCTGCCCTTTCCTTTTGGAGGTTAATAAATAACATTTGAATATTATAACTAGTCCAATTTAACCATGAATTAATATTAGTCTACTTTATATTGTTCTACTTTGGAAGTATTAAGTATTTGTAACATTTACTCTTGATAGGTTAAGGTATTTTGATGAGGGATAAAAATAGTAGGCAACCATTGAGCATTTAAACTTACACTTTGAGCTATATCTTTTTCAGCATTTTGTAGACAAGAAGATAATACTTTTAAGTCTACAGAATTTGTAATTCCTATCCCAGACCCTAATCCTCCTAATAAAGTATCATACCAGGTACTTTCTCTTTGGGTGCACAAGGGAGTTGGGGGAAAAGAAACATTAAATTGTACAAATAACTTATTAACTAAGAAACTTACATTACTACAAGTATGGGACACTTGTATTGGTTGTGGAGCATTAATCTCAGGCTTGTTATTAATAGAATATCATATATAATCAACCCATACTCCTCATCCCTTAATATTTGTTCCATTTCTGCATAGAATAGAGGCAGAAGTATTTACATTAAAAGCAAAATACTTAGTACCATTGATACTGTAATTATTTATGGCTTGTGTCAAATGATATTTATATTTGAATTGTAATTATAATGTGGAAAATTTACAACATCTTAATACTTTAGAGGTAATATTCTCTTGTATTTCATTACTACTGGAGAATATTACTCTATATACAGATGATTTTCCCTTCCATCCAGTTATGTTTTGTCCACTCACAGTCACATTAGTAAAGTTACATTTTTTATTAGCTTAGTAGGTAAAATTATCTTGTGCCCTATTGCCTATGTCATTCCTCCAATACCATATGATCAAGGAGCTGTTTGACGGTGCATGAAGTTTTATTCCAGAAGTCCAGGCCCATATTAAAGGACTTGTCATGAAGATCCAGCTCATAACCTAGTTCTGTAAAAATAGATGATTAGTAGGTAATATTTTAGGTTGTTTATTGCCAGGAATCATAACTATTACCATATTATCCTTTCCCTGTGTTATTATTTCTGCAGCTATAAGATCATCAGTTTCTTGTTGTTTTATCCATACTTTGGTCCCTGCAGTAATATCTGTTGATCTGAAACCACCTTTCCTATTGCTATCCAGACTAGATTGTTTTATTTGAGTCCATTGATTGTGTATTATACAAGGTATTATAATTACTTGAGCAACTTGCATTTCAGCTTTAACTTGGAATGGGTCAGGGGATACATTATGTAATATACCTTTAATTTTTACTTGATAATCAGAGTCAATTACCCCAGCCATGATTTGGATTCCTTGTATGACCAGGCTAGATCGAGCAGCAATGTGCCCAAGGTGCTGGGGAAGGATTTTAATCCCCAGACCTATTGGTATTACTTGAGTTTGATTTGGAGGGATAAGAACATCTATTACACTACACAAGTCATAACCAGCTGAAGCAGGAGTGCCTTGCCAGGGAAGTTGGGCTTTAGGAGGTAAGGCCCACCATTTTATATGAGAAATTTCAGCTTCCCAAATTTGTGAATTTGGAGTCATCATTTGAGACAAGGGAGTTCCTGATTTGGTTAATATTTGATTATTTAATTGTTTTAAAGCTGTAAATAAATTATCTTTCCACTGTCCATATTTACCATTTCCCAGTTTTCTTAGTTTTTTTCTTTAAAAGACCATTTATTCATTCTATCAGCCCTGCAGCCTATGGATAAAAACCAATATGAAATATCCATTCAATACTATTTTCTTGGCAGTGTAATTGTATTAATTTTTCATTAAAATGAGAGCCATTTTCACTTTGGATTTGTAAAGGTGTTTCATAATATAAAGTTATTATGTCTAAAGTTCTAATAGTCTCCCTTTGTGTACCATCTTCATATGCACAATCTACTAACACCCCAGAATATGTAGCTACACAAGTACAAATATATCTATATCTTCTAGACATGGGTAGAGGTCCTATATAATCTATTTGCCAAATCTGACCTGGATGAGTTTCTCTACTTAATTCTCCAGCGACAATGGGAGGTACTGACTGAGCTTTATTCAATTGGCAAATGGGACATTGCATAACTGTTTCCTTAAGTTTAGATAATGGAATATATATTCCTCATTCACATGCTCACCTGTACATAGCAGAAGGTCTGGCATGTCCTGTCTTTTGATGAACCCATTTAGCCAACTGGATAATTTTATCTTGTTTAGACTGGGAGGTGTTTTCTTCTAAAATGGTTATTTTAGGCAGATTGTCCACAGTTGTAGTATACTCACGTTCTGGGGTGTCTCTTCGAGAATGAGCATCTACATGAAACACAGACACATTAGTACATTTAAGTATTTTTAAATACTTTTTTATATTTCTGTTCCCCATAATTGTTTATCCCTTATTTTTTAATCATTTTTATACCATTTAGGTAACCAAGTAGTTAATCCATTTGTTGTAGCCCAAGAATCTGTAAACAAATGACATTTATTTCCCTCTTTATATTGTAAAACCAGGAAAACTGCATATAATTCAGCATATTGACTACTTTGTCCCTTACCCTGTTTTTCTAATATCTTTTATTAGATGGGTTAAAAGCTGTGGCCCTCCAATAACATTCATTTCCTGTATATTTGGCTGATCCATGCATGTTCTTGTTGTGTAGGTGTTAATTTATCGTATCCTTTATTATATTTAACAGGAGACTGTTTTACAAGTTTTTTACTAGATACTTCAGGTAATTGTGCATCAGTCAAATTTGCTATAAGTTTATGTAATTGTAATATACCAGCAGGTCCTACTTTGGCTCTATTTTGTATGTTCCATTTCCATTTTATAATGTTTGACTCCTGAGCTTGTCCAATTTTATGAGATATAGGGTTACTCATTATCCAAGTCATGATAGGAATATAACATCATATAACCACATCATGATTTATTGTTAAATGCTCAGTATCCACCAATGCCCAATAAACAGCCAATAATTGTTGCTCAAAAGGAGTATATTGTATTCCAGCTTCAGGTAATTTTCTTTACCAGAATCCTAGAGGAACTCTTCTCCTCTGTTGCATTTTCCAGAGACTCCAATTTGTATAGTCATCATCTACTGTTACAATTAAATATAGGGACCCTTCCTGCACTGTCCAAAAATCCATAGCTGTTTGAATAACAATCTTAGCTGCCTGAAATGCATGCTCTTGTTTATTGCCTCAATCAAATTCATACTTTTTCCATGTTACTTTATATAATGGATGAAGTATTTGTCCTAAATGAGGGATATGATTTCTCCAAAACCCAAATAATCTAATAAATTTCTGTGCTTCTTTTTTATTTGTTGGAGTTGGAAAATTTAGTATTTTTTGGGTAATATTGAGTGATGTACCATTTTTCAAATAATTCCTAAAAATTTAAAAGTTTGTGAAGGATCCTGAATTTTATCTGGGTTAATTTTCTACCCCCTTTGTTGTAAACGATCTAATAATTGTTCCAAGCAGGTTTGTACTTGTTTTTTATTCTGTCCTTGTATTAATATATCATCAATATATAGTGGGTTAACAAAATAGAAGAATCCTTAGTAAAGTCATCTAAATGTTCAGCTACAATTCTATGACTAATGGTAGGGCTATGTTTATATCCTTGAGGTAAGTGGGTAAGAGTATATTGTCTCCCTTGCCATGTAAAGGCAAAGTATTCCCATTGAGTAGGATCTATAGGAATAGTGAGAAAAGCATTAGGTAAATCTAAAACTGCATACCATGTAGTTGTATACCTGGTAAGGATGTGATTGTATAAGTTCTATGAAGTTAATGGTATCTGGAAGAGCAACTTGTAAAGGAGAAGTTACTTTATTTAACTCTCTATAATCCACAGTTATCCTTCAAGTTCCATCAGATTTGCACACTGTCCAAATAGGATTATTCCATTCTGTAGTTACAGGTACCATTACCCCAGCCTGAACATATTTTTGTATATAATCCCCAATTTCTTTATGGCCCCCTGGAATACGATATTGTTTACATGTAATCATTTTAGTAGGTTCAGGAAGTTTTAATGGAGGCATTTGTACCTTCCCCACTATAACAGCAGAAGAGTTTACTTTAAGTATTGTTCTAATAGCAAAGTTGTATATTTCATCTGTCAATTTTAATGACATTCTTTGAAGTATATCTGTTCCAATTACATATTCAGGAATGGGGACTATTACAATAGAATATTTTTGTTAAGTAAGTTTCCAATACTTATCCATATTTTAGTTTGTTTGGCATGAATTTCTGTTCCTCCCAATCCTGATATTGTTATGGGGGCCCCTTTAAAATTATTAGGGTTTCCAAAGATTAAGGAGGCCTCCACTCCAGTATCCGCCAGAGCATTGGCATGGGTAGGGATCCATTTTTCAAAAAAATATTATAGGAACATGATGTCTATAATCTTTTCAAACTATGTTTATCCTGGATACTGGAGGTTGGCCCAATCTCTATTCCAGTTTTTGCAAATCTGCAAAGGGGTACAGTCCTGAATCTGAGAGGAAAGTGTTAATTTTTTGATCAAGAATAGAATCATTTTTTTTCTTTACATCTACTTGATTAAACCATTTTACTCTGTCCTTGTACATCTGTCACATATCCTTTGTTTGTATTACATCTAACTTTTTAGGTTTAACTCCTACTTTTAATAATGCTTGAAACATCTCTTTCCTAGAAACACAGTTACCTCCATTATTCTTTGAATCATTTCTTCCAGGATCTTTTTGCTTTGGTGAATTCCATTCCCCCATATCTCATAACTCAGCCATTTTTTCCAGAATCTGTTCAATAGGGTTGCCCATTTCAGCAATAAGTAAAGTCATGATCAAATTTTTATAAGCAGGGGAAGCAGTCCTAACCACAGCATTATGCTGTGGAGCAGTTAAAGATCCAGCCAAATACTGATCAGCAGCTCCTATCATAGTAACTGTCTTCACTGTTTCTCCCTTCAATATATAAATTTCATCTCTCAAAGTGTGCCATGGTTTAGTTTCAGTGGGCCATGAAGAATTAGAAGGATATTGTCCAATATATCCTCTAGCTGTTAAAGCTAATAAGGAGGTCATATCCTGAGTATACTGGTGATCATGTAGTGCCGTTTGGACAAATGGTTCAGTAGATACAGTTATAAATTTTAAACATCTTGTTGACCAATTTGAATACTACCAGCACCAGCATCAGTTATGCTAATCATCCAGTCCAACAATTTCTCATTAGACCTCTGGGTAAACTTTGTTAAGATATAATTTATTTCTTGCTGTGTAAAGTCCTCATGTACAATATAATACTCTCACCTTCCATTGGACTGCACTTTTTCATGTCTCCAAGATAAAGGTTTTCCCTGCAAAACTGGAGGATATTTCTGTTCATCATCTTTATGAATCTCATCATCCAAAGTATACCAGTTCACATCATCATCATCCTCAGTATCATGCCAAATGTCCCCATCCCATGTATCAGGATCCCAATCAGCCTTAGCAGTAGCAATTATGGCGTATACTTTCTTCACATTTACCTTACCCTTCTGTTTTTTATATTTATATTTAGCATATCACACTGTAGCCTTCTCAGCTACATTCTGATAATTCCGAGCCTGATCTCCCAAAATGAAATTCTGACATTGCAGCAGTCATTTTACTTTGTAGTTCATTGAGCTCCTTTTATATAGCTAGTTTTCCCGCAATAAATCTTGTGTCTGCAAGCACTTTTTCTGACAGGTGGACAACAGAACCCATTCTTGATGAGGAATAGCAGTAAATTTTTTGCCTTTTTCTACTGGCACAGTCTGCAAAACCTCAATCACTTGAGGGGGGTCAGCTGTTTGTAATTAACATCCCAATGTTCCCCCAAACCAGTCCCTATGGACCATTCCAAAGCCAAGGAGCTAAACTGAGCATCTTCCCATCCAGGGATATCACATATGACACATTTAACTGGTCCTTTTTCTTAAACAGTTGCATTGCTTTTGCACCCCAGTGGATCTTGCCGACTATGCCAATTTGTCTAGGAACGTATTTCCCGTTGGTGTGCACAGACTTATAATTTATATGGGCCAATCTGCTGAATGTATCACCACAAGCTGTATAGGAAAAGATAGTATTTTCTAAGACATAAAGTATATACAAAAGAAGAACCATCCCAGGTAGCATACCAACTCAGAACTGGAGAGATATCACGGGCATTTCACAGCATACATAACCAAAGAAAGCATTTTTGACACCTTTGAACTCTTCTCATCTCTCTTAAATACACTGGAGCAAACATATAAAGTTATTGTCTGGAGCCACTGGACTCATTGCCATCAGTATATTTGGTCTCCAGACCTGGATCTGGCCAGGAGCCAGGACTTGAGAGCAGAAAACAGATGTATTTAAGTTTGTTTTAATGTTTCTGGGCAGAGAGCTTATTGGTCCTTGAACAGGGCGCTACCTAGACCACTAAGTTTCTCATGCAAGTTGTTTACTCCTTACCCTGATTTCACTTTTTGAAAGCACTCTTAAACAAGACTCCATTTTTCTCTACAGAGCAGAAGAATCTCTGTTTGCCATGGAAACTGTGACACCATGGTGCTGTCAGGCCTTTTCTCTGTGACCTCATGAATAATCTGCAGTGTGGGTTCCAGGTCACAAGAGCCACTCCTCAAACTCCATGTTGCCCAAGCTTGGAAAAGCTCTCTGGGGAGAAAAACCAACTGTTCTCCAACAGGAGCCTGGAATCCCCTAGTCATTCACACCTGACCAGCTGGATGCCTGCCCCTTCCACCTGGATTACAGGAGATCTCACATTTTTGCTCTCAAGTCACAGGAGCACTGGTAACCAAGTGACACATTGTCTTCAGTGGAACTGGTGCAACTGAATCATTGAGAGATCAAGGATATGAATTTCAGTTCTTATTTCACTGTAACAAATCTTGAGAGTAAAACATACAAACATACTGAGATCAAGATTGAAATTAGATGAGGAATATTTCCTTTCTACCAGCAAATATGGGTCCTGGGATGTGAGACTCCAAGAGCCATTACCACTTGCCTTTGCCTGATTATATTTCCTGACATCATCTGGCTAAGTTGATGAGGCATTCCCTCATTGAAAGAAACTGGCTTTGGCCAGAGGAACACGTTTCTCTACCTCATCCATACCTGAGATGTTAGGGAAAATCCACAACCAGCACTGGCTTATTCATTTTGCACAGCACTCTGCTGGTTAGAATTTTCCAAGTAAAATGCCAAAAAGAAAAGTAAGGAAAAGAACTCAAGGAAGGTGTCAGTAGATTGTGAATGTAATGACTGGGGAGGCAATGGGAAATTATCACCAAAATCTCCTTTCATACTAACAAGCTGAGCATATTCTAATACCCACATAGTCCTGCTTCTCCTCATGCCCTGTCCTCCATGGATCACTGATATAATTTCTACTCAGAGATCAGCTACAACAAGTATCCTCCTTAAGTAAAGATGGGATAATTTTTCCCTCAGGACAAACATCTAAACTGTGGTTCTTGAAATGCAAAAACGGTTATTTGGAAGATTGTTGTGAAAAGGAAAATTAAGATTTCCTTAGTCATTGATTGGCTTTGTCAAGGGATGCTTCTCTACATTAGAACTTCAGAGACACAGAACCTGAAGGGATCACGTCAAGTACCTTAAAGGAGCTATCCCTGTGCTAATGATATAGCCCATCCAGTAGGGTGCTTGCTTTGCAAATGGAAAGAATGGGGTTCAAATTCCCAGCACCATGGATTAAAAAAAAAAAAAAACCAAAAAACGAACAAACAAAAAAAAGAAAACACACTTCTTAGAGAGCCAACCTTCCATCATGCTAACCTTTTATTCATCATAATCAACATGGTTTAAGAACTACCAGTTTCACCTGCAAGCAATTGCCAATGACACCTTTCAGCTGGGAGCTGCCCTTGACGGAAGCACTGCATCCCCATTCACCTTCATTTCTTAAGAGAATGTGTTCATTCACATCTTTCAAATAACATGAGTACAGAAGTTATTTCTCACTCATGAGTATGCTATGCCCATCTTTTTCCAGCAACTTCTCCTGATAGGCAATGTGCACAAGGTTGCAGTGGCAGGAAATTCAAAATGACACCTACTGGCTCTTGCTAGTTCTGAGGCTTTTTGGAAAAAATCCCAGACTGCCAATGAAGGAGACTTCCACACCAGAGGAATTTCCATGTGAACAATAAGGTCAACTGGAATACCAATATATGAAGACAAAAGACAACTGAACTTGACCCTGATATTTTTAGTAAGTTTTACAGTGCATTGGCTTGAATATGACTTGATAAAAAATGGTAGGATTTGGGGTTGGATCCATAGTAGTTACAGCTGAGAGCATTCAGGAGAAATGGGGGAATTCAACACCTACTATCCCACTATTACTGGAGTTCCAGTATCGAAAGGAACGGAACACTTATGAAAACTCCTGTTAATTTTGATGAATGTCGTCAATAGATAAACTGTAGATGTGGGAAAAATATATATTGTTTCATGTTTATCACAGATCTGGGAATTTTTGAAATGTGATTTGTAGGGTAAGGAGAAAAAAACAATCATTGCAAGTACTCACACCGAAAGAAAAAAAACAGAGATATCAGGCATGTTGCAGGTTGGTGGTGGGTAGAAGCAAGTCAAGAAATGAAAAGCATTTGATGATTTGCAAATGCCTGTGGTACAAGTTTGTTGCTCAGCAAGTCCCATCCCACATTCAGATATTCTTAAAACACTCCTGTATTGATATTCAGGTTTTGCCCAGATAGGGTCTTCATGTTTGCCTTTCAGCAGAGCTGCTTCTGCTCACATTGGTGATGTTGTGGTGCAGTCTTTTTTTGGAAGCTGGGTTCAGTGCCGCATATTCCAAATTCAACTTGTTAAAATGCTAGCTCATGGGTATACATGCTGTGTTTTAAAGTAAGCCTTTTCTCATGGTTCTTGTGCCAGAAAAGCTATGAATCAGCATGTGTGTCTAATCAGCTGTCCCTTGAGAGCAACAAGACAGAGCCACGAGTTTGCAGCGCTCTGAGGTTCTTGCAAGGGGAATTTGGGTCTGCAATGATGGATGCTTACAGAATGAACTGGCAAGTACTACTTCCTGTATTTGCAGTGTATGTTGAACCTGAAGACACATCATGGAATTTGAGGGTGGACGATGATAGCTCTATTGTTTTAGAATATCTCTTCATTGAAGTAGGCTTTCAGCATCAACAGCCTTGTGCTTTCAGTGCCAACACAATGTCATTGCTCTCCCTCTTTGAATATTGGTTTTGGAAGCTTTTCATCATATCTCTGTCAGCAGGGTGCATGTTCCCATCTGCAGTTATGCCAAGTGATGCTGTGTTCCTCGTGCCATCACCAGGCTCTTCCATGATCCACTGACTTGAGTCAGCATCCTCCCAGGGCTGCTAAGAGGACTGGTGGATATTTTTCACAGGACCTTGTGCCAGGCTGGAACTAGTCTGGTCAAGAGAAAGAACACATGTGCAAACAGAGAGAGGCCAGTAATTTCTGCATCTCAACGTGAGTTAAGGTGTTCCTGGACTTTCTCAGCAGGTAAATTCCTGAGTGCATCTTGGTTGTAAGGCCACATGCAAGGAGGTGTGGCCTTGCAGCTGTAATGAGCACAGAATATCTCTCCTGGCATGTCAGCAGCAATCTATCCTCCATCCTCCATCCTGAGTGAAGGACTCCCATGACACCACATAAGCCTTCAGAAGATGCATCCACCTTCACCCAGAAGACCCACTTCCCAGGTTCCAGCTGGCACCTGGCTGAACTTTCTAGGAATAAAAGTGCAACCCTCAAGATTGGGTGTGAAGTCTCCCAGTTCAAAGATCACTTAAGCCACCATGCTCACTGCAAGCTCCACTGTCATGAGCTCTCACCAGCCATCATTTCTTGTGGTTGCTAGGGCCCTAGGTTAGTTTTCTGACTTGAATAATCTGGGTGTTTCCAGTCAAAGGAAATCACACTGGAGCCCATGCCCAACTTGGTGATCCATGTGTTTCCAAGCACTCCTCCACCCAACCAGGCCCACTGGAAATGGTGGGGGATAACTGCCTGTTCTTATGATGCCTGATGTGGCCAAATGAGTGCATTAACACCTAGCAGACATGAAGTTTAGTGTGAGCTGTCAGGTTTCAGAGGAGTTCCTTGTCCTGCGTGGTCCTGGAGGGATCCAAGGACAACTGGGCTCTGCTCTCCTAGCCTAAGTGATTAGAATCACATTTTGGAAAACCATAGTTCCCTGGCATTCGCTCCCATATTCTTTCCTCTGACCATTGCAACTGGGCTGGTGCTTGTTTTCAATCTTGGTCTGAAGCAGCCAGGAGCAGAAGCTTCTCTGGTTGCCATGGGAACTGTGATGCCCTGATTCTGTCAGGCCTTTCCTCTGTGAACTCAGGCGGAATCTGAGGGGCGAGCACCAGTTCACTGGAGACACTCCTCAAACTCCATATTGTTCAAGGCTCCTAAAACCCCTCTGGAGAGTGAAACCAACTGTTCTCCATCTGGAGCATGGAATCCTCTAGCCTTTCACACCTGAACTCCCAGATGTCTGCCCCTTCTTCCTGGAAAGAGGAGCTCTCCCATTTTTTTTCTCATATCACAGGAGCATTGATAACCAAGTGAGGCATTATCCTCAGCATAACTGAATGCAACTTAATCATTGAGAGATCAGGAATATAAATTTCAGCCCTTTTCTCATTGTAACAAATCTTGAGAGTGAAAGCTAAAAACATAGCAAAAGAAAGATTGAATATTTCCTTTCTGCTAGCAAATATGTGTCCTGAGAACTAAGACCCTTAGAGCCATCACCACTTGTCCTTGCCTGTTTATATTTCCTGAAATCATCTGTCTACCTGAGATGATAGGCAAGATTCAGTACCAGCACTGGCTTGACACCTCCCTGGCCCTTGCCATGTTTGAGGCTTTTTGAACACCCTTGGCTGTGAGTTTCCTAGTCAGTTTTTCTTTGCATTGTCTTGTTTATGACTTGATAAAAAAATGGTAGGATTTGGGGTTGAATCCATGTTAGTTTCTGCTGAGAGTATTCAGTTGAAATGGGGGAATTTATGACGTACACTCTCACTATCCTTGGAGCTTCAGTGTGAAAAGGTACGGAGCACTTGTATAGACTCTTGTTGATTTTGATGGATGTTCTCAAGAGATGCAGTGTAGAAGTGGGTAAATCATATGTTGTTCTCATGTTTACCACTTATCTGGGCATTAATTGGTTTCTCTTTGCTGTGTAAGGGATGACAAATTAGCCCTTCTTTGTAAGAACTCCCATCTAAAGATGAAAAGAGAGACATTAGGCGAGTGGGACATGGTGGTGGGTAGAAGGTGGTGAGTAGAAGAAAGTCAAAAAATAAAAAGGAAAGTAGAGCCAGTGAATTAGCCAATATGTTAATAACTTTTTGTTATAATTGATAGAAAAGATTTATCTGGGACATGGGATTGCTTTGTCTCTGGGCAGTGTGTATCAGTACTTACTGGTTAGACTGGCAGCAGAGGGGCACACAGGTGCATAGAGGGTTAGAAGGGACCAAGTGCTCAAGGATTGACATTTCCACGTGAGCCACTGGTGTGTGCATCATCTGACTGTACAATAGGAATACTTTAATTCATTAGTAACACGCATTTTTGTTAATACTTTAGTAGTAGAAATCTGGTAATGAAACAAGCTTGGTGTATCCTGTTGCTTTGTCTCATTTTATATTGAGCATTAAGTTAATGCATTATTTTAGTTGTAACTCTGCCAATATGTCTATCTAGAGGCTGTTGCCATTTCTGTCTTCAGTGAAATTTTTGTCCCCAAGAAACGATAACAGATTGAGTTGGTATATTGTATTCTTGGTTATCAAAAATACCCATGTAGCTTTGGGATTTTGAATTGGTGAATATTCATGATGTGTGGAAAAGCATGATACACACTACAATCTCAATTGCACAAAATGGGATATTGTGTACATATACACACGACCTGGAAGGACACATACAAGTAAGCTGCTTGTGACTGGATGACTTTGTTCTTTGCTTGTGTTATTATTTTTCTTGTAATGCACATATTAACATTTCAAAAATAACTGCTATTTTAAAAACAAACAAGCAAACCAAAAAAAGAAATAAAAAGGATTAGAGAATTTCCTAATGCCTGTGGTACACTTTTCCTGATCAGGAAATCCTATCCCATATTCGGATATTCTTGAACCACTCCTGTTTTGATATTCAGGTTTTGCCCATGTTGTATCTTCATGTTCGCCTTTTAGCACAGCTGTTTGTGTTTACATTTCTGATATTGTCGTGCAGTCTTTATTTCAAGAGCTGGGTTCAGTGCTGCTTATTTCAAATTCAACTCATTTAATTTGTAGTTAGTGTGTGTAAGGGCTGTGTTGTAAGGTAAGCCTTTCCTCATGTTTCTTGTGCCAGAAACTATATGAATCAGTTTATATATAATTAGCTGTCCCTTGAAAGCAATAAGAAAGATCCACGGATTTTGCAAGGGGAAATTTTGAGGACCTTGAAATGGGAATTAGGGTCCATAATGATGATTGCTTACAGAATGAATTGGCAAGTACTACTTCCTCTACTTGTAGAGTATGTTGAAACTGAAGAAGTGTCATGGAATTTGTGGGTAAATAATGAAGGCTGACTAGATTTAGAGTGTCTCTTCACTGAAGTAGGCTTTCAGAACCAACACATTTCTGATTTCTATGACACCCAAATGTCCTTGCTCTCCCTCTTTGAGTATTCATCTTGGAAGCTTTGAACCATTGCCCTTTCAGCACGGTGCATGTTCAAATCAGTTGCTATGCCCTGTGATGCTGTGCTCATCATGCCATGAACAGGCTCTAATATTATCCACTGACTTGTAGTTAGCATCCTCCTGGGGATGGTAAGAGGACTCATGGCAATATCCCACAGGGCTCTGTGCTGACAGGCAGTAGTCTGGTCAAGAGAATGAACACTTGTGTGAACACAGATAGGAAAGATATTTCTGCATTTCATGATGAGTTGAGGTGAACCTGGAAATTACCGGCAGGTAAATTTCTAAGTGCAGCCTAGTTGTAAGGCACCAGCAAAAGAGGTGTGGCCTTGCAGGTGGAGTGAGCCCATAACATCTCTCCTTGCATGTAAGCACCGTTCTGGCCTCTGTCCAACATGCTGAGTGAATGACTCCCTCCTCTCCTTATTAGCCATCAGAGGAGCCACCCACCTTCACTTGGAAGATTCACTTCCCAGGTTCCAGCTCTCTTCTGAACTTTCTTGGAAAGGAGGAGCAAACAACCTCAATTGGTGTGAAGTGTCTGTACTCAAAGATCACCAAAGCCACCATGCTCACTGCATGCCTCACTGCCCTGAGCTCTCATCAGCCATCATTCAGGTGGTTGTTAGGGGTCTAGACTATTTTCGTGACTAGGATATTCCAGGTGTGCATAGTTCTGGAGGAGCGGGATTAGAGGAAATACTGCTGGAGCCAGTGCTCAGCTTGGTGATTCACGTTCTACCAAGCACACCTCTGCCCAAACTGGCCCACTGGACCTGGTGGGGTATAATTGCCTGCTGTCATGATGCCAAGTTCAGCCACAGGATAACAGTGTCACCTAGTGAAACTGGACTTTATTGTGAGCTCTCAGGCTTCAGGGGGTTTTTTGTCCTGCCTAGAGATGGAGTGATCCACCAACCACAAGCCTGAGACCTGCAGATGGCTTAGATCCTCCGCTCCTGGCCAATGAGTTTAGAATTACATTTTAGAAAACCCCAGGTCCCTGAATCTCACTGTCTTCATCTTTCCTCTGACCATCACAACTGAGCTTGTGCTTGTTTTCAATCTTGACCTGAAGCAACCAGGAGCGGAAGCATCTCTGGTTGCCATGGGAACTGTTAAGTCATTTTGCTCTCAGGCCTTTCATTTGTGTCCTCAGATTGTGTCTGTGCTGCAAGAGTCATGTCACAAGAGCCACTCCTCAAACTCCATGCTTTCCAAGATTGTAAAAAGAAAATAGCAAGACAAAACCCTTCTGAGGATGCCAAATTTCCATCCCCTCAGCTTGTTTTTCTCCTTTGTTAATCAATGGAAACAACACTGTTGAAGTAGTACCAGTTTCATATGCAAATAATTGCCAATGCCACTTTTCAGCAGGGAGTTGCACTCAAAGGGAGCAGTGCTTCTCGAGGCACCTGCATTTCTTAAGAGTACATGTTGTTTCACATCATTCAAATCTGATTAGTTCATGTTACATCTCTCTCAGGAGTATGCTAGTGAACCTATTTCTTCAGCAACTGATTCAGCTAGACAATGTGCACCAGGCTGCAGTGGCAGGAAACTCAAAATGACAACTGCACTGGTCCTTGGCAACTTTGAGCCTTTTTGGACACACTCCCAGATTCTGCCAATGCAGCAGACTTCCACACCTGAGCACTTTCCACGTGAACCACAATGTCATCTGGAAAACCAACATTTGAAGACAAAAAACAGCCGCCGTTGGCCCTGAGTCTCCTAGTCAGGTTTTCTTTTTATTGTTGTGCTTATGACTTGATTGAAAACATTAGGATTTGGGGTTGAATCCATGTTAATTTTTGCTGATAGAATTCATTTGAAAAGGGGAAATTTACCACCCACTCTCCCCCTATCATTGGAGCTCCAGTGTCAAAAGAAAAGAGCAACAAATTTGCATCTCATTGAAATTTGTATTCTAATTACCTCAATTGAGTCCATAATCCTCGTGATTTGGGAGGTCAAGTTAGAAGAATCCCAAGTTCAATATCAACCTCAGAAACTTAGATAGCCCTAAGGAACTCAGGGAGACCCTGTCTCCAAATAAAATTAAAAAGGGGCTTGGAATGTGACTTAGTGATTAAACACCCCTGGGTTCATTACCTGATACCAAAATACATAAATACCTCTGTCGAGAGAATAAAATATGGAGAGTGACCTGGGACATCTTGTGTTGCATAGGAATGAAGGAAGAGAAGTAGGGAATATGTGAGCATGGTAGGAAAGAAGCAGAGAGAAAAGGAATGAAAAATGAAGGAATTCACAGAATATTGGAATTATTTTTCATGGACTTCCAGGGAGGTTCAAGGGGACTTCTTCCTCATTGGGTCATTCTTCACTTTATCAAGAGATTAATTTCTTGCTTATAAATTCTGGTTTCCCAACTTGTTTTCCCTGTTAGTGGTCTCCACATCTCCCTCTTGTGTTTGAAAGCTCAATCTTTGTCCCTGATGCCAATCTAATAATAAAGACATGGTTTTGAGAAAAATGGAAAAAAAGGTTTACTGCTTTGCTAGAAAAGGAGAAGCAATGGGGACTTGTGTCACAAAGCCTGTATTTCTACAAATTGACAGGAACAGAGAACTTTTAAAGAGATGACTAAGAGTCTACATTTCATGTGTTCTCTGTCTGCAGTTGTAATTCACTGGTTAATTTGTGAAACAGTAATGTGTGATATCTTGTGGTACTGCCACACAATCTGGATAACTTTGTTATAATGGTGGATGTGTGCTCAAGGACAGAGAGATTTTCCTAGGATGGGGAAGAAAAATATTCCTGTTTTTCCTGAGATTAGGAAGGAAGAGAGATTACGGAGTATCAGGGAGAAAAAAAAGGTACAGAAACATGTCCATTTAAAATATAAGTTGTATTGACAGAGCAGCAAGGGTTATATTCAAAGCATAAAGCATTAAACTCTTTGGAGTAAGGGTTGAATTTTAAGTGGATATGTCCTCATTATTCAAGACAGCACTGCATGGAATGTACATGTCCCATGCCAGAGCTGGGAGATAATTTCTCCATTTTGTATCCATTACAGTTCTTCCATGAGCTGTGGTGGGTAAACGCAATGTATTTTAGCCAGATATCCCTCCTTCCCTCTTTACTTCAAACTACAGAAAAAACCTTCCCTGCCAACATGACTTGCTATACACTTTTCAGATCACAAACTCTGTGTCTCATCATATTACCAGCCCCACTTTATTTTTCCTTGGGTGTGTACCACTACATCTCTGTACATCAATGTTCTTGCTAAATTCCCACTCAAGCTTTTTCAGGTAAGCAAGGGTACAATATTCCCATCTTTTATACTATGCTGTAAATGAAGTGAAATATTTAAGAAAACATCTCAGAGCATTTTCTTTACAAGCAGAGGTGGGTTAAATTCCCATTGGATCAGGTTTTACTTATGAGCTAAGGAATCACTTGTTTTGGAACAAAGAAAGTAGTGGTCACTCTTGTTTGATGAAAGGGTCTCTCAGGTTCCTTGGGGATTTAAAATATTGGCTTCCTTCATAACATGTTTTGTTTGCTGTAATATAATATATAAATTCCCCCCCCCACACAGGGGTGCTTAACCACTGAGCAACATCCCCAGCTCTTTTTACTTTTATTTTAGAGATCAGGTTCTGCTAAGATGCTCAGGGTCTTGCTAATTAGATGAGGATAGCCTCATAACTATGATTCTTTTTCCTCAGCCCCTTAAATCCCTGGGATTACAGACATGTGCCACCATGGGAAGAGGTAAAAATCTTTAAAGTGAATTTGGTTTAAGCATTGTTAGACAGGACCACAAAAACCTGAAAAAGAAATAGATTAGAGACAAGAGAGTTGCTGCAAATATTTCCTTCTCACCATAGTGATTTCTAAGTGGGTAAGGCTTGTTCATAATATGCTTTCTTGTGTAATGTTCATTTTACAGAAAAATATAGCATATACAACCATGTTCCCATAGGCATTCCTTCATATAGTTTCCCCTGTGATTTAAATCTTGCATATCTCTGATAAATTTGTTACCATTGGCACACTAATATAAGGTTAACAATATAATACATTTCTTAAGTAGTTGTGTAATTTTGTTATGATGAAAACATCATTCTCAATATCCACCATTACAGAATCTTACAGAATAGATAAATCACCCAAAAGTTTCCCTTTCTTCCACCACTAATATTTTTATCATCTTTTGCTTTGCATTTTGCATAACATCATAGAGATGGAATCACCTAGATTGGAATTTCACAACAACTATTTTCCTTTACCAGTCTGTTTGATTTTTTGACTTTTTTAAATTGCCAAGCAATACTCCATTTTGTGAACATTTCAGGGTTTTTATTAATAACAGGAAAATGCTCATGAATGGGTGAGTTGATTGATTTCTGTTCTTGGCTATCATGAAAGAAGTAACAAAGGACATTTGTGTTAGATTTTATGTGGATGCAAGCTTTCATCTCCTTTGGATATCCACTTGGAATGTGATTTATGTGACAGAGATAAGCCTGTGTTTACTTTTGTAAGAAACCACCAACTGTTTTTTGAATCCACTAGAAATGTGGGAGAGTTCCTTTTGCTCCTCATTTTTGAAATCAATTGGTGTTGATTGATTTGCTTTTTGTTCATTCATATCTGTGGGGTTAATTTGCTGTCCCCTGTGATTTGGTGTTCAGAAAATTCTTATGTGCAATGTGTATATCTTCTTGAGTGTTGCCTTCCAATTTCTTATTCACCCTTTTTTAAATTTTAAACAAATGGTATACATGTTGTTTCTCTGTTTGTACATGGCGGCAAGGCATACCATTTGTGTAATCATAAATTTACATAGGGTAATATTGTTTGTATCATTCTGTTATTTTTCTCTTCCCCCCACCCCTCCCATCCATCTTTTTCCTCTATACAGTCCTTCTTTCCTGCATTCTTGCCCCCCTCCCTAACCCTAATTCTAACTCTAAACCTAACACTAACCCCTCCCGCCCCACATTATGTGTCATCATCCGCTTATCAGAGAGATCATTCGTTCCTTGTTTTTTGAGATTGGTTTATCTCACTTAGCATGATATTCTCCAGTTTCATCCATTTGCCTGCAAATGCCATAATTTTATCTTTCTTTATGGCTAAGTAATATTCCATTGTATACATATACCATGGCTTCTTTATGCATTCATCAATTGAAGGTCATCTGTGTTGGTTCCACAATCTGGCTATTGTGAATTAAGCAGTTATGAAAATTGATGTGGCTGCATCTCTGTACATGCTGATTTTAAGTCCTTTGGGTATAGACCAAGGAGTGGTATAGCTGGGTCAAGTGGTGGTTCCATTCCAAGTTTTCTAAGGAATCTCCACACTGCTTTCCAGAATGGCTGCACTAATTTGCAGCACCCCCAGCAATATATGAGTGAGTGTACCTTTTTCCCCACATCCTTGCCAATACCTGTTGTTGCTTGTATTCTTGATAATCGCCATTCTAATTGGGGTGAGATGGAATCTTAGGGTGGTTTTGATTTGCATTTCTCTTATTACTGGAGATGTTGAACATTTTTCCATATGTTTGTTGATTGCTTGTAGATCTTCTTCTGTGAAGTGTGTGCTCATTTCCTTAGCTCATTTGTCAATTGGGTTATTTGTGTTCTTGGTGTACAGTTTTTTGAGTTCTTTATAGATTCTGAAGATTAGTTCTCTATCTGAAGTACGATTGGCAAAGGTTTTCTCCAACTCTGTAGGCTCTTTCTTCGCATTGCTGATAGTTTCCTTTGCTGAGAGAAGGCTTTTTAGCTTGAATTTATCCCAGTTATTGATTCTTGCTTTTATTTCTTGTGCTATGGGAGTCCTGTTGAGGAAGTCTGGTCCTAAGCTGATATGTAGAAGATGTGGACCTACTTTTTCTTCTATAATCTGCAGGGTCTCTGGTCTGATTCTGAGGTCCTTAATCCATTTTGATTTTAGTTTTGTGCACAGTGAGAGATATGGGTTTAGTTTCATTCTGTTGCATATGGATTTCCAATTCTCCCAGCACCATTTATTGAAGAGGCTATCTTTTATCCATTGCATCTTTTTGGCACCTTTGTCTAGTATGAGACAATTGCATTTATTTGGCTTTGTGTCCATGTCCTCTATTCTGTACCATTGATCTGTCTATTTTGGTACCAATACCATGCCATTTGTGTTACTATTGCTTTGTAGTATAGTTGAAGTTCTGATATTGTGATACCTCCAGCTTCATTTTTCCTGTGAAGGATTGCTTTAGCTATTCTGTGTTCTTTATTCTTCCAGATGAATTTCATGATTGCTTGCTCTATTTCTGTAAGGTACGTCATTGGGATTTTAATTGGAATTGCATCGAATCTGTATAACACTTTTGGTAGTATGGCCATTTAGAAAATATTAATTCTGCCTATCTAAGAACATGGGAGATCTTTCCATCTTCTAAGGTTTTCTTTAATTTATTTTTTTAGTGTTCTGTAGTTCTCATGTAGAGGTCTTTCACCTGTTATGTTAGATTGATTCCCAAGTATTTTATTTTTTTCAAAGCTATTGTGAATGGGATCATTTTCCTAATTTTTCTTTCCAAAAATTCATCACTTATGTATAAAAATGCATTAGATTTATGAGCATTGATTATATATCCTGCTCCTTTACTGAATTCACTTATGAGTTCTAAAAGTTTTCTGGTGGAATTTCTGGTTCCGCTAAGTATATAATCATATCATCAGCAATTAAGGATAGTTTGAGTTCCTCTTTTCCTATTCATATCCCTTTAATTTCTTTGGTTTGTCTAATTGCCCTGGCTAGAATTTCAAGGAGAATGTTGAATAGAAGTGGTGAAAGAGGGCATCCCTGCCTTGTTCCTGTTTTTAGGGGGAATGCTTTCAGTTTTTGACCATTTAGAATGATATTAGCCATGGGCTTACATAGATAGCCTTTACAATGTTAAGGAATGCTCCCACTATCCCTATTTTTTTGTTTGTGTGTTTTTAGCATGAAGGGGTGTTGTATTTTATCAAATGCTTTTTCTGCATTTATTGAAATAATCATGTGATTCTTGACTTTAAGTCTGTTGATATGGTGAATGACATTTATTGATTTCCTGATGTTGAACCAACCTTGCATCCCTGGGATGAAACCCACTTGATCATGGTGCACTATCTTTTTAATATGTTTTTGTAAGCTATTTGCTAAAATTTTGTTGAGAATATTTGTGTCGATGTTCATTAAGGATATTGGTCTGAAATTTTCCTTCCTCGATGTGTCTCTGTCTGGTTTAGGTATCAGGGTATTATTGGCTTCTTAGAGTGAGTTTCAGAGGGTTCCCTCCTCTTCTATTTCATGGAATACTTTGAGAAGTATTGGAATGAGCTCTTCTTTAAAAGTTTTGTAGAACTCGGCTGAGAACCCATCTGGTCCTGGACTTTTCTTTGTTGGTAAGCTTTTGATGACTACTATTTCACTACT